>NW_021233700.1:0-1921 GCF_002162155.2 Triticum dicoccoides | reverse complement strand
AAGGTAGTTTGTAAATCATCATAATATTTTGTTACAGTTTCACTACCTTGTTTTAAGTGTTGCAACTTCTTAATCATGTCACGAGTATAATAAGCAGGGACGAAAGTATGTCGCATGGCAAGTTTCAAATCATCCCAAGTAGTAGGTATATAATCAGGGTGTAACCGACAATGTTCACTCCACCAAACCAAAGCATAACCAGTGAAAGAACCAACCGCAACCTTAACCTTTTTATGTTCATCGAAATTATGGGAAGCAAATATATTTTTTATGTCGAACTCCCATTCAATATATAAAGCAGGTTTAAAACGGCCATTAAATGGTGGTATAGATACATTAACCTGATCATGTGCATTTGGATGTTTGTGCACCTCTCGTGACGGTTGTGGTATTTGCAAAGGTGGTGGCACGTCTCCCGCGATCGACAAAGCCCATGAATTGACTCTGGATCCTGTCATGATTAGTAGAACAAGAAACAAAACCCAAAAATAATGTTCCTATAACTACTAGGATGTGGTGGTGAAACGCTCACAGTAAAGCAAATATCAATGTCTTACAAGTTCTTACCATGCAGCAGGCGGTGATCGGCAACCAGCGGTGTCAAGTAACTCCGAATATTGAGTAAAGCGATTGCCAGTGGAGTGTACGTATACACGGTGTAGAAATATGTGGAGCTGGGTTGGCTATATATGGTAGCAAAAGATTAGCAATAATTAATTCAAAGATGCAATGTTGAATAAACGTTCAACGACGGTACTGTGCTGGTCCTAGGCTAGACCGAACTAGAGACGCGAGCCTAGAACACTAATGAGGTCACGTCGTAGCACAACTAGCATCAATGAAGGATACTAAGTAGCTCTGGACAGCAAGATATAAGTGAAGATCACAACGGCAGTAAAGATAATGAGGTGAAACAACAGCCAAGCAGGATATATCAACAACTTTGTCTCCAACTTTCCTCTGAAAAAAGTTTGTGCCGATTTTTTTGTTTTTTTTTCTTCTCTTTTTTTTCCTCACACTTTTTTTTTCTTTCTCTCCTTTTTTCTGACTTTTTTTTTCTCCTTTTTTTTCTCTCGTTTTTTTCTCTTTTTTTCTCCCTCTTTCCAAAACAAACTAGATAAGATGCAGATTGGATCAAGTGAAGATGTGAACGATCTCAACTATTATTATGACAATGAATGATGGGTAGCACGTGGTGGAAATTGATGGATGGGTGGTGAACAGCGGAAGAGATAATGATGCAGCGGTGGCGTGACTAATGTGAACAGAACTCAAAACTCTAAACGAACTAGACACTAAGACCAGCAACTCGACACGACGATGCAACCGATAATTCAACTATGCAAGCAATGAAAAAAAAATTGCAAAGGCTCAGATTGGCTTGGACCAAGGATGAATAGATCTAACTCTTTTTTGTGGCTTTTTCTTGGACAATAGGTAAGAGAATAAATCTAATCTAGGAAAACTGGAAATTCTCACCGAGCAACCTGGCTCTGATACCACTTGATAGAGGCGGGGGTGTCCCGATCTTTCGATGAGATGATAACTATCGATTTGGTGGAGACGACTTTGACGATCCGACTACAGACGTGCACGACGTTGCGCCTTGGCAATCGCTAAACCAATCTCCTGAGGTTACTGACGATGCCGGAAGCACGGTCAGCCTGACCACGAAGGTCTATTCCTGCAAGCAATCGAAGAACGAGCAAGAATATGATAAAGCAATCTGAATATTGCAAATATATATGAGGTATTGATAATGGTGGGGATCCGGAAGCGGTCTTGGTCTGGTCGTTGGACACAAACGAAGTACACGAAGTTGCAATGGCTAACTTTTAACTAAACAAATCCCAAGGAAAAGCTACTAGATGGATCTACTTATATAGGAGCAAGGGGTGGCGGCCAAGGAGGTGGGAGGATG
>NW_021233699.1:0-1955 GCF_002162155.2 Triticum dicoccoides | reverse complement strand
GTCTTCGTCGCGGTCCTTCTTGGAGGTGCTGATTGGTACCGGTGCTTCGGAGCCTTGGAGCTTGGTGGGAGATCTTCGGTGGGCGCAGTGGTCGTGAAGCTTCTTCGTTTCCGTCGATCCGCCGTTGTCGGCATTCTTTTCTCTTGTTGTTTCTCTTTCGTTTCTTTTGGGTGTGCCTGTGCTGCTTCCGCCCCAGCACCTATCCTTGGATGTATCGGTTGGTTGCTTTGGAATACAAAGCGGGGGGAAACCCTTTTTCGTTAAATATCACATGCAGTTCTCCTAGATGGTTAAAAAAGAGGACAGTGCCTCTGTAGTTTTTCCCCTCTCATGGCGATCTTATCTGGGTAGGAACACCCAAACAAGCACAAAGAGAGTGTAAGATTTGGAGAAATTAGGATAGCTTGGACCTGTAAGGCTTTGTTCGGTTGAGGTGGATTTGGAGAGAATTGGCAGGGATTGATTGGCATTAAATCCCCTACAAGCCAAAATCCTTCCAATCGTCTCCAATCCCCTTCACAGGAGGATTTACCAAACAAGGCGTAAAGATGTTGGGAGTGGGAGGTATCTGGAAACACATCCCTTTCATTAGCCGACATCTTTGTTGCTTCCATTGTTGCAATCGTCGTGATGGAGTTCAATATTGCGAGGTTGGTCCTGTGTCAGGCACGAGGATGGTTAGATGATTTGGAGCTGAGGCTGCACGAAAGTCAGAATACAAATGTTAGACGTCATAGCAAACGCAGCTGCGCGCTAGCAGTGATGCTATTGGAATTAACCACGCTGTATAGCCTTGTCCGGCTCCTATATATACCCTTGCAACCCCCTGTACTAAACCAGATCGAAAAGAAATAAAATTTTACGTGCGACGCACCTATTGCTATCCATCGGCGCCTTGTGTATTCTCGTGTGCGAGCGTCTCGTCGTGTTGAAGATCGATCAGCCCGGCGACTTGTAGTTTGCCACGTGCATGTGCTAGTTTTCTAAGGGCGTTGCTAAGAATCCACCCAGCAGCCAGCTAGCTAGCTTGGCACGTAGGATCTCCAGGAATCTATACGTATGTGTGTATCTTTCGGCCGAAAGTACAGGATCTCCAGGAATCTATACGTACGTGTGTATCTCTCGGCCGAAAGGACAGGCTGACGAATCGCGTCGTATATGTACACCGGAAAGTACTGTGTATGGGGTCTGTACCAGCAGATGCTAGGCGATAGATTATCTGCGTAACTATCTCCGTTGGCAATGCCACCTCATGATCCTTCATGATAATCTTCTATCAAATGCCCCGCTACCACTGTTTCGAGATCAGGGGGAGGCCAGTTCTGCAGGGACGCTCTAGGTCAGGCCTGTTCATGAGGCATGAAAGGGGCAGCTTGTGTACACACGACACTTAAGGCGCGAGATTGGAGAGCAACTAATTAACGAGCGCTCCTTCGGAAGCCTCGCAACGATCAGCGTCACTTGAGCGCTCTTAGCGATTCGTCACGTGTCGCGCTCTGGGGGCTCCCTCCGGATTTTTTTTATTTTTTCGCACGTGTTTTTGCTTTTTTAAACGGTTTTTTCTGGTTTTTTTTGATGTTTTGGTTTTTCATCGGTCTTCAGTAGCTTTTCGATTGCGAAAAAAACGTATTTTTTTCCTTTCGTGAGAGTCACGGCCGTGCCTCTTGGAAACGAAAAAAAGTATTTTTTGTTTTTTTCTTTCCCGAGAGGCACGGTTTTGCTTCCACGAGAGGCACGGCCGTGCCTCTTGGAAACGAAAAAAACGTGTTTTCTATTTTTTTCCTTCACGAGAGGCACGGTTTTACTTCCGCGAGAGTCACAGCCGTGCCTCCTCGAAAATAAAAAAACCTGTTTTCTGTTTTTTTTTTCATTCGCGAGAGGCACGGTTGTGCTTTTGCGAGAGTCAGGGCCGTGCCTCCTCGGAAATAAGAAAAACGCGTTTTCTGTTTTTTTTT
>NW_021233698.1:0-2185 GCF_002162155.2 Triticum dicoccoides | reverse complement strand
CGATTCATTACTTGCTCAACAAATCAGCGCATCTCAGGAAGAATTTGTTCCTCCATGCTTGAAGTGCATTGAACGTGAATCTGCTAATTCTTCACCTGAATGTTCAAATGCTGCTAATGTTTCAAATTCTTCACATGCCTCTGCTATCACTAATTCCTCATCTGAGGACATTGCTAGTATCACTGATGATGCAGGGCTGAAGGAATTGTACACGACAGGCATGTACAAAAGCCTCAAAGGGCACCAGACTCTTTGTGATGTGCTTAAAAAGTAGATCCTCAACAGGAACCCTAGGAAAGAGGGTATCGCCTTTGAGAGGAAACTCAATGCTGATGGTACATATTGGAAGCCTGAGCAGTACCCCAAAACTACATGGGTTGCTTCAAAGGGACCTCCAGTTAATCCATCTAACTTATCTAAATTTGCATGTGAATCTCCTCATTCTGATGATCAGTCAATTGACTCCAACTATAAGCTATTCAAAAATCAGAATGGTGAAGTATTTGCTAGATATGTTGGCACTAACTGCAGGAACAGCTCCCCTGTGAAGAAAATCTGGGTTCCCAAAAGATGCTTTGAAAATCTTCAGGTGAATGTCATCATGACGCCACCTGTGAAGAATAGGAACCCCAGATCAAATTCTTCATATGGACCAAATTCTTCATATGGATCAAAGTCCTCATATGAACATCATCGTGTTAACCCGTCTGTTTCACAGGGAAGATCTAAGGATTATGGATATGTGCATTATTCTTCAAATCATTATGTCCATAAGTCCTCGAAGAATTTCTCTGCTTACTCTTATGCTTACTCTAATCCCTCTTATGTGAAACGAAATGGACTGACTTCTATGCCATCCTTCTCGTATGGAGCTCGCAGAATGATGAACTCTTTGCCACCCCTTCAGATGTGGGTGGTGAAGAAAAAGAACTAATCTCTTCTGCAGGGTCAGGTCTCCAGATGCACATAATCGTCTGAAGAATTTGCTGGAGACCTGAGCATGCCTGAAAGGACGCATGCTAATCATGAAGAAATGAACTTTCATTTCTCACGTCTTCATATTGCGTTATCAGTTCTTTTACTTGATGAAATTGATCTGATGAATTGATGTCATATTCTTCACTGATGAAGTATATGAGTTTGTAAGCTGCATTAATTCATCTGCAGGATGATCAACCCAAAGCCACTGAGTGGGTCCTCGATAGTGGATGTACAAACCACATGACTGGTGACAAGAATCTATTGATGGATGCTCCATTATGTCCGTCGCATCTGAAGCATATCATCTTTGCTGACAAAGGAAAAAGTCAGGTATTGGGTCTAGGTAAGGTTGCGATTACAAAGGATCGACACATGGACAAAGTCATGCTTGTTGAGTCCTTAGGATACAACCTTATGTATGTCTCAATGCTTTGTGATCTTGATATGGTTGTTGTCTTCGGCAAGTACCGTTGTGTTGTGGTTATGGAAGCTGACAATTCCAAAGTCTTTGAAGGCTTTAGGAGAGGAGACCTGTATATTGTTGATTTATCTACAGGACCATAACCAGCCGTGTGCTTACTTGCAAAAGCTTCAGAAGGTTGGCTCTGGCATCGGCGACTTGGTCATGCAGGCATGAGGAATTTGCACACGCTTGTGAAGAAGAAGCATGTCATTGGCATCAAGAATGTCAAATTCCTCAAGGATCACCTATGCGGAGCCTGTGAAGCTGGGAAGATGACCAAGGCCAAGCATCCAACGAAGACTATCATGACCACCACTCGCCCATTTGAATTGCTTCACATGGATCTCTTTGGTCCTAATCATTATTCTGCTATCTCAAATGAAGCATCTCAATATGGCTTCGTTATTGTTGATGATTATTCTCGCTACACATGGGTACACCTTGTTACTTACAAACATGAAGTGCAGGAAGTCTTTAAATGATTTTCCTCGAGGGCTTCAACTAACTTTGGTGTGAAGATCAAGCACATCAGAAGTGACAATGGCACTGAGTTCAAGAATTCTGGTCTCGATGACTATCTTGATGAACTTGGTATTACTCATGAGTTATCTGCTCCTTACACTCCTCAGCAGAACGGCGTCGTGGAGCGCAAGAATAGGACTCTTGCTGAGATGGCTTGCACTATGCTTGATGAATACAAAACGCCTCGTCGTTTCTGGACTGAGGCAATTGATACTGCGT
>NW_021233697.1:0-2988 GCF_002162155.2 Triticum dicoccoides | reverse complement strand
TCTCTTCGAAGTGGTTTCATTCGCCCAAGTTGCTCTCCTTGGGGAGCACCTTCTCTCTTTGTCAAGAAGAAAGATGGGACAAACCGATTGGTCCAAGACTACCGTCCTATAAATCAAGCTACCATTCAGAATAAGTATCCTCTTCCTCGGATCAATGATCTGTATGATCAATTGGCTGGATCATCAGTGTTCTCTAAACTCGACTTGAGGTTGGGTTACCACCAGATCCGTGTTCGTGAGGAAGATATCCCCAAGACCGCCTTTGTGACTCGCTATGGTTCATACGAGTACACCGTCATGTCTTTCGGCTTAACCAATGCTCCAGCCACCTTCTCTCGCCTGATGAACTATATATTCATGGATTACCTCGACAAGTTCGTCGTGGTTTATCTGGATGATATTCTGGTATTTTCCAAGAACGAAGAGGAACATGCTGAACATCTTCGCCTCGTGTTGGAAAAGCTACGAGAGCATCAACTTTATGCCAAGTTCTCCAAATGTGAATTCTGGCTTCCCGAAGTAACCTATCTCGGGCATGTCATCTCTAAGGATGGTATTGCCGTCAACCCTGAACGAGTTCAGGCTATTCTCGATTGGACTCCTCCGAAGAACGTTAAGCAAGTCAGAAGTTTTCTCGGTCTCGCCAGCTACTGCCGTCGATTTGTCGAGAACTTCTCCAAGATTGCCAGGCCTCTGACTAACCTATTGCATAAGGGAGTCAAGTTCCAGTGGACAGACAAATGTCAGGAAAGCTTCCAGGCACTCAAAGACAAGTTGACTTCTGCCCCAGTACTAGCTCCACCTGATACTAAGAAGGACTTCGTCATTTACTGCGACGCTTCCCGTCAAGGATTAGGCTGTGTCCTAATGCAAGAGCGCAAAGTGGTTGCTTATGCCTCTCGGCAATTACGCCCTCACGAAGAGAACTACCCAGTACACGACCTCGAACTTGCTGCTGTCATTCATGCACTAAAACAGTGGCGACATTACCTACTCGGTAATCGTTGCGAGATCTTCACCGACCACCAAAGTCTGAAGTATCTGTTTACTCAGCCAGACCTGAACCTCCGTCAGCAGAGATGGATGGAGACTGTTGCAGACTTTGATTTGGGTATTTCCCATACCCCAGGCAAGGCTAATGTAATGGCTGATGCCTTGAGCCGCAAGTCTTACTGCAACCACCTCCAGGTTCACAAAGTTCAGCCCTCACTCGTTGAAGAATTCAGAAAGCTGAACCTCCATATTGTTCCTCCGGGTGCACTCGCTCCCCCCTCCTCCGGAGTTCCGCAAGATGAATCTCCGTGTTGTTTCCCAGGGTTCCCTCTATACCCTGGCTGTTGAACCCGATCTCGTGGGCACCATAAAGACAATGCAGGGATTTGACTCTGAAGTCTACAAGATTAAGCAAGACCTCAAAGAAGGAAGTCCCTCATCCTTCACTATTGCTGATGATGGCGCCTTGTACTTCAAAGGCCGCCTAGTGGTG
Organism: Triticum dicoccoides; assembly: GCF_002162155.2. Lineage (NCBI taxonomy): Eukaryota > Viridiplantae > Streptophyta > Magnoliopsida > Poales > Poaceae > Triticum > Triticum dicoccoides. The sequence goes on along the minus strand of NW_021233697.1, from coordinate 1,502 downwards.
CCGTGTAAGAAGGAAAACCTGAATATGACTCAGGAGGTTATGAAAGAAGCTCATGATACGCCTCTATGTATCCACCCTGGTAGTACAAAGATGTACCAAGACATCCGCCAGAGATTCTGGTGGTCTGACATGAAGCAAGACATTGCCCGTTATGTTGCTGAATGTGACGTTTGCCGTCGTATCAAAGCAGAACATCAAAGGCCTGCTGGAACTCTGCAACCTATATCTATTCCTGAATGGAAATGGGACCATGTCGAGATGGACTTCGTTACTGGATTTCCCAAATCGCAGAAAGGTAATGATGCTATTCTTGTCGTCATTGACCGACTTTCTAAGGTTGCACATTTTCTGGCGGTCAAAGAAATGATCACTGCTAGTCAGCTTGCAACTCTCTACATGTCCAGAATTGTTTCGCTTCACGGTATTCCACTGGTTATCAGTTCAGACCGTGGCAGTTTATTCACTTCAAGATTCTGGGCAAGTTTCCAAGAAGCTATGGGCACTCATCTGTCTTTCAGCACTGCTTTTCATCCTCAGTCACAAGGGCAAGTTGAACGTGTCAATCAAGTTCTCGAAGACATGCTTCGAGCTTGTGTTATTTCCTTCGGCAAGAATTGGGAGGAATCTCTTCCGTATGCTGAGTTCTCTTATAATAATAGCTATCAAGCTAGTCTGAAGATGGCCCCCTTCGAAGTGTTATATGGACGAAAGTGCCGAACCCCTCTGAACTGGTCAGAAACTGGGGAACGTCCACTCTTTGGTCCGGATATTATCCAACATGCCGAAGAGCAAGTCCGCATTATTCGCGAGAATCTCAAGACTGCTCAGTCACGCCAGAAGAGTAATTATGACCGTCATCGTAAAGACATGGTCTATCAACCTGGTGACAAGGCCTATCTTCGCGTTACACCAATGAAGGGTGCTCACCGCTTCGGGATCAAGGGCAAGCTAGCTCCTCGCTATATTGGCCCATTCACTATTCTGGAAAGGCGTGGAAAGGTGGCATATCAACTGGAGCTTCCGTCGAACCTTTCTCAGGTTCACGATGTGTTCCACATGTCGCAGCTCCGACGCTGCTTCAAGGACCCAATCCGAGCCGTGGACCATGAAGTGCTCGAATTGCAACAGGACCTCTCCTATAAAGAGCATCCGGTCCGCATTCTCGACCAAGCTGAACGCCGCACACGTCAGACGGCGATCAAGTTCCTCAAGGTCCAGTGGTCGAATCACTCTGAAGACGAAGCCACCTGGGAACGCGAGGATCGCCTGCGTGATGAATACCCCGCACTGTTTCCTTCTACCTCCTAAAATCTCGGGACGAGATTTCTTGTAGTGGAGGAGATTTGTAACGCCCGGATAATCTTGCTACAGTAATCCCACGCTAATCATGGCACGTCATCCTGATTACTGTTGCTATCCTCGCAATAATTCGAAACCGTTCAAATTCAAAATTCAAATTGATGAAAACAATAAAAGTTTTCAAAATTTAAAATAAAATTGTT
>NW_021233696.1:0-388 GCF_002162155.2 Triticum dicoccoides | reverse complement strand
AGTATTTGTTTGTTTCTGCAGGTGCTATCATTGAAGACTTGTGTGTTCCTCGTACTGGATTGATACCTTGGTTCTTAACTGAGGGAAATAGTTATCTCTACTTTGCTGCATCACCCTTTCCTCTTCAAGGGAAAAACCAACGCAAGCTCAAGAAGTAGCAGGAAGAATTTCTGGCACCGTTGTCGGGGGGGGGGGGGCTACATCAAGCCTACCAAGTACCCATCATAAACTCTAATCTCTTGCATTTACATTATTCGCCATTTGCCTCCCATTTTCATCTCCCCTCTTCTAAAACGTTTTCAGAAAAACACAAAAAATTCCTTTTTACTTTTCTTCTTTTTGTTTGCCTTTTCGTCTGCCTTTATGTCTTACTTGGTTTGTTTGCTTG
>NW_021233695.1:0-950 GCF_002162155.2 Triticum dicoccoides | reverse complement strand
ACCGGGGCGCTGGAGCTCGAGCGTGCGAGAATGGATGAGCGAAGGAAGAAGAGGGTGTGGGTGAAAAAGGAGGATCCCTATCTCTTTATAATGACGGTAGAAACTGTGCGCCTCCCCACTTGCCCGTTAAAATCGCTTATTCCCCAAGCGCCACGATTGATGGCGCGCTTGGGTTACCCATGCCCATACTGATGAGAATCCCGCGATAAGTGGACACGATCTTTGCTTCGACAAGAGTGTCAAGGAAACCGCCTCGCATTACGTGTAGTAGCTGGTTGCGAAAAACAGTTCGAAAAATGACCGGATCGTGGCGTGATGTCAGACTACAAAAAGCTGTCAGCAGATAAGATTTGTGGAATATTGTGCTCTCTGCGGTGGTATGTGGGATTTGTTTTGTAGAGCCGGACACGATTCTTGTGTTCAAAATCTTCTATGGAGTATTCGGAGAAGGAACCGTCTTGCGATGCCGAAGACAATCTACGCGCTGGAGTCATCGTCATTAAAGCCTGGTTTAGGGGCTACAGAGGGAGTCCTGGATTAAGGGGTCCTCGGATAGCCAGACTATATACTTTCGCCGGACTGTTGGACTATGAAGATACAAGATTGAAGACTTCGTCCCGTGTCCAGATTGGACTCTCCTTTGAGTGGAAGGCAAGCTTGGTAATCCGGATATGTAGATCTCCTTCTCTGTAACCGACTCTGTGTAACTCTAGCCCCCTCCGGTGTCCATATAAACCGGAGGGTTTAGTCCGTAGGACAAGAACAATCATAATCATAGCCTAGCTTCTAGGGTTTAGCCTCTACGATCTCGTGGTAGATCAACTCTTGTAATACTCATATCATCAAGATCAATCAAGCAGGAAGTAGGGTATTACCTCCAACGAGAGGGCCCGAACCTGGGTAAAACATCGTGTCCCCTGCCTCCTGTTACCATTAGCCTTAGACGCATA
>NW_021233694.1:0-819 GCF_002162155.2 Triticum dicoccoides | reverse complement strand
TGTTCGGCGATAAAGATCATCATCCCTCATAGTATATTTAAAAGCCATACGCCGAACAGCCCTGTCCACCCTTTCACTCGGATTACGCAAGTAAGCAACAATGGGCTTCCTCCAGTCGGAATTGTCACCTGCACTAGATTTTTTGTTAATGACTGAATCAATGGGTTCTGGTTCGGCCTCTTCTATACTGGTAAGACAAGACATCGGATTTTGGGAAATATGAAACATGCCATGATCAACATGGTATCCAGATGCTTGTTGTGCCAACTCATTTGCTTTCCAGTTGTCATGTCTAGATATATGTGCAATGCTAAAACAATCCAAAGTAGAGATTACATCTAGACATTTATCAAGATAAACATTAAGTGATTCGTCCAAACACTGAAAGACTTTGGATATTTGCTGTACCACTAGTAACGAATCACCATAAGCCTCAATATGTGTAACACCTATAGCAAGTAACATCTCTAGGCCGAATAACAATGCTTCATATTCGGCTTGATTGTTTGTGCAAAAATATTCTAAGCGGCATGAGGCTTCAAAAACAGCACCATGAGGAGATATATAAACAATACCAACACCTTGGCCATTGCTACAAACTGACCCATCAAAGTATAATATCCATGGTACTAATGAAATAAGGTTCATATCAACATCATGCTTGTCATTAATCCGATGTTCAACAATGAAATTAGCAACAATTTGGCCTTTCATGGACTTTAGAGATTCATAAGCCAAATCATATTCAATCAAAGCATAAGCCCACTTGCCAATTCTACCACTAAGAATTGGCCTATGCAACATGTATTTAATGACATC
>NW_021233693.1:15681-19032 GCF_002162155.2 Triticum dicoccoides | reverse complement strand
TTTGGTTCGGCGGTATTGTTGGATGAAGCGGCCCGGACCGACATTACGCGTACGCTTATGCGAGACTGGTTTTACCGCCGTGCTTTGCACACAGGTGACTAGCGGGTGTCTGTTTCTCCAACTTTAGTTGAACCGAGTGTGGCTACGCCCGGTCCTTACGAAGGTTAAAACAGCACTAACTTGACGAACTATCGTTGTGGTTTTTGATGCGTAGGTAAGAACGGTTCTTGCTCAGCCCATAGCAGCCACGTAAAACTTGCAACAACAAAGTAGAGGACATCTAACTTGTTTTTGCAGGGCATGTTGTGATGTGATATGGTCAAGACGTGATGAGATATAAGTTGTTGTATGAGATGATCATGTTTTGTTGAAGTTATCGGCAACTGGCAGAAGCTCTATGGTTGTCTCTTTGTTGCATAAGATGCAAGTGCCAAATAATTGCTTTACTTTATCGCTATGCGATAGCAATAGTTGCAAGAGCAATAGTTGGCGAGACAACCATGTGACGACACATTGATATAGATCAAGATGATGAAGATCATGGTGTCGTGCCGGTGACGATAGAGATCATGACAGTACTTTGGAGATGGAGATCAAAGGCGCTAGATGATCATGGCCATATCATGTCACATATTTTGATTGCATATGATGTTTATCTATTATACATCTTATTCTGTTTTGCTTGACGGTAGCATTATAAGATGATCTCTCACTAATTATCAAGAAGTGTTCTCCCTGAGTATGCACCGTTGCCAAAGTTCGTCGTGCCCAGACACCACGTGATGATCGGGTGTGATAAGCTCTACGTCCATCTACAACGGGTGCAAGCCAGTTTTGCACACGCGGAATACTCAGGTTAAACTTGACGAGCCTAGCATATGCAGATATGGCCTCGGAACACGGAGACTGAAAGGTCGAGCGTGAATCATATATTAGATATGATCAACATAATGATGTTCACCATTGAAAGCTACTCCATTTCACGTGATGATCGGTTATGGTTTAGTTGATTTGGATCACGTGATTACTTAGAGGATTAGAGGGATGTCTTTCTAAGTGGGAGTTCTTAAGTAATATGATTAATTGAACTTAAATTTATCATGAACTTAGTCCTGGTAGTATTTTGCAAATTGTGTTGTAGATCAATAGCTTGCGTTGTTGCTTCCATATGTTTATTTTGATATGTTCCTAGAGAAAATTGTGTTGAAAAATGTTAGTAGCAATGATGCGGATTGGATCCGTGATCTGAGGTTTATCCTCATTGCTGCGCAGAAGAATTATGTCCTTGATGCACCGCTAGGTGACAAACCTATTGCAGGAGCAGATGCAGACGTTATGAACGTTTGGCTAGCTCAATATGATGACTACTTGATAGTTTAGTGCACCATGCTTAACGGCTTAGAATCGGGACTTCAAAGGCGTTTTGAACGTCATGGACCATATGAGATGTTCTAGGAATTGAAGTTAATATTTCAAGCAAATACCCGAGTTGAGAGATATGAAGTCTCCAACAAGTTCTATTGGTAAAATATGGAGGAGAATCGCTCAACTAGTGAGCATGTGCTCAGATTGTCTGGGTACTACAATCACTTGAATCAAGTGGGAGTTAATCTTCCAGATAAGATAGTGATTGACAGAGTTCTCTAGTCACCATCACTAAGTTAGTAGAACTTTGTGATGAACTATAGTATGCAAGGGACGACGAAAACGATTCCTGAGCTCTTCGTGATGTTGAAATCGACGAAGGTAGAAATCAAGAAAGAGCATCAAGTGTTGATGATTGACAAGACCACTAGTTTCAAGAAAAGGGCAAAGGGATAGAAAGGGAACTTCAAGTAGAATGACAAGCAAGTTGTCACTCCCGCGAAGAAGCTCACAGCTAGACCAAAGCCTGAAACTGAGTGCTTACACTGCAAAGGAAATGGTCACTGGAAGCGGAAATGCCCTGAATATTTGGTGGATAAGAAGGATGGCGAAGTGAACAAGGGTATATTTGATATACATGTTATTGATGTGTGCCTTCCTAGTGTTTATAGTAGCTCCTGAGTATTTGATACTTGTTCAGTTGCTAAGATTAGTAACTCGAAACAGGAGTTACAGAATAAACAGAGACTAGTTGAGGGGAAGTGACGATGAGTGTTGAAAATAGTTCCAAGATTGATATGATCATCATCACACACTCCCTATACTTTTGAGATTAGTGTTAAACCTAAATAAATGTTATTTAGCGTTTGCGTTGAGCATCAATATGATTTGATCATGTTTATTGTGATACCGTTATTCATTTGAAGTTAAAGAATAATTGTTATTCTGTTTACATGAATAAGACCTTCAATGGTTATACACCCAATGAAAATAGTTTGTTGGATCTCGATCGTAGTGATACACATATTCATAATATTGATGCCAAAAGATGCAAAGTTAATAATGATAGTGCAACCTATTTGTGGCACTGCCGTTTGGGTCATATTGGTGTAAAGCGCATGAAGAAACTCCATAAAGATGGATTTTCGGAATCACTTGGTTATGAATCATTTGATGCTTGCGAACCATGCCTTTTGGGCAAGATGACTAAAACTCCATTCTCCGGAACAATGGAACAAGCTACTGACTTATTGGAAATAATACATACGAATGTATGCGATCCAATGAGTGCTGATGCTCGTGGCAAGTATCGTTATTTTCTGACCTTCACAAGATGATTTGAGCAGATATGGGTATATCTACTTGATGAAACATAAGTCTGAAATAGTTGAAAGGTTCAAAGAATTTCAGAGTGAAGTGGAAAAATCATCGTAACGAGAAAATAAAGTTTTTGCGATCTGATCGCGGAGACAAATATTTGAGTTACGAGTTTGATCTTCAATTAAAACAATGTGGAATAGTTTCACAGCTCACGCCACCTGGAACACCACAACGTTATGGTGTGTCCGAACATCGTAACCGCACTTTATTGGATATGGTGCGATCTATGATGTCTCTTACTGATTTACCACTATTGTTTTGGGGTTATGCATTAGAGACAACTGCATTCACGTTAAAAGGGCACCATCTAAATCCGTTGAGACGACACCGTATGAACTATGGTTTAGCAGTAAACCTAAGCTGTCGTTTCTTAAAGTTTGGAGTTGCGATGCTTATATGAAAAAGGTTTTCAACCTAATAAGCTCGAACCCAAATCGGAGAAGTGCGTCTTCATAGAATACCCAAAGGAAACTATTGGGTACACCTTCTATCACAGATCCGAAGGCAAATCATTCGTTGCTAAGATGGATCCTTTCTAGAGAAGAAGTTTCTTTCGAAAGAAGTGAGTGGGAGGAAAGTAGAGCTTGATAAGGTAATTTGTACCTT
>NW_021233693.1:0-14805 GCF_002162155.2 Triticum dicoccoides | reverse complement strand
TGTGTACTAGACCTATTGTATACCTTGCTCTGAGTTTGGCAAAGGAATACCATTTTGATCTAAAAGTAGATCACTAGAACAGCGGTCAAGAATATCCTTAGTGAGGACTAAGGAGATGTTTCTCGTTTATGGAGGTGATAAAAGAGCCAGTCGTAAAAAGTTACAACAATGCAAGCTTTTACACCAATCCAGATGACTCTAAGTCTCAATCTGGATACATATTGAAAGTGGGAGCAATTAGCTAGAGTAGCTCCGTGCAGAGCATTGTGGACATAGAATATTTGCAAAATACATATGGCTCTGAATGTGACAGACCCGTTGACTAAACTTCTCTCATGAGAAAAACATGATCATACCTTAGTACTCTTTGGGTGTTAATCACATAGCCATGTGAACTAGATTATTGACTCTAGTAAACCCTTTGGGCGTTGATCACATGACGATGTGAACTATGGGTATTAATCACATAGAGATGTGAATATTGGTGTTAAATCACATGGTGATATGAACTAGATTATTGACTCTAGTGCAAGTGGGAGACTGAAGGAAATATGCCCTAGAGGCAATAATAAAGTTATTATTTATTTCCTTATTTCATGATAAATGTTTATTATTCATGCTAGAATTGTATTAACCGGAAACATAATACATGTGTGAATACATAGACAAACATAGTGTCACTAGTACGCCTGTACTTGACTAGCTCGTGAATCAAAGATGGTTAAGTTTCCTAGCCATGGACAAAAGAGTTGTCATTTGATTAACGGGATCACATCATTAGGAGAATGATGTGATTGACTTGACCCATTCCGTTAGCTTAGCACACGATCGTTTAGTATGTTGCTACTGCTTTCTTCATGACTTATACATGTTCCTGTGACTATGACATTATGCAACTCCCATTTACCGGAGGAACACTTTGTGTGCTACCAAACGTCACAACATAACTGGGTGATTATAAAGGTGCTCTACAGGTGTCTCCGAAGGTACATGTTGGTTGGCGTATTTCGAGATTAGGTTTTGTCACTCCGATTGTCGAAGAGGTATCTCTGGGCCCTCTCGGTAATACACATCACTTAAGCCTTGCAAGCATTGTAACTAATGAGTTAGTTATGGGATGATGTATTACGGAACGAGTAAAGAGACTTTCCGGTAACGAGATTGAACTAGGTATTGGATACCGACGATCGAATCTCGGCCAAGTAACATACCGATGACAAAGGGAACAATGTATGTTGTTATGCGGTTTGACCAATAAAGATCTTCGTAGAATATGTAGGAGCCAATATGAACATCCAGGTTCCACTATTGGTTATTGACCGAGAATAGTTCTAGGTCATGTCTACATAGTTCTCGAACCCGTAGGGTCCGCACGCTTAAGGTTTCGATGACAGTTATATTATGAGTTTATGAGTTTTGATGTACCGAAGGAGTTCGGAGTCCCGAATGAGATCGGGGACATGACGAGGAGTCTCGAAATGGTCGAGACGTAAAGATCGATATATTGGACGACTATATTCGGAGTTCGGAAAGGTTCCGAGTGATTCGGGTATTTTTCGGAGTACCGGGGAGTTACGGGAATACGGGGAAGAGTATTGGGCCTTAAATGGGCCTTAGGGAAGGAGCGAGGAGGTGGCGCGCGCCCATCCCAAGCCCAGTCCGAATTGGACAAAGGGTTTGGGGCGTGGCCCCCCTCTCCCTTCCTTCTCCACTTCCCTCCTTTCCCCCTTTCTCCTAGTTGGTCTAGGAAAGAAGGAGTCCTACTCCCGGTGGGAGTAGGACTCCCCTTGGCGCGCCCTCCTCCTAGGGCCGGCCTCCTCCTCCCTTGCTCCTTTATATACGGGGGCAGGGGGACACCCCATGACACACAAGTTGATCTACGGATCGTTCCTTAGCCGTGTGCGGTGCCCCCTCCACCATATTCCACCTCGGTCATATCGTCGCGGAGTTTAGGCGAAGCCCTGCGCCGGTAGAACATCATCATCGTCACCACGCCGTCATGCTGACGGAACTCATCCCCGATGCTTTGCTGGATTGGAGCCCGGGGAACATCATCGAGCTGAACGTGTGCTGAACACGGAGGTGCCGTACGTTCGGTACTTGGATCGGTCGAGTCGTGAAGTCGTACGACTACATCAACCGCGTTGTGATAACGCTTCCACTTACGGTCTACGAGGGTACATGGACAACACTCTTCCCTCTCGTTGCTATGCCATCACCATGATCTTGCGTGTGCGTAGGATTTTTTTTTGAAATTACTACGTTCCCTAACAGGCTCCAGTGCCCCGCAACGTCATGTTAAGCACACATCTAACAAGCACAAGGAGGCAACTGTCGGCATGGATGCAATGCCTCAAGGGGAGTTTCTGGTTCGAAGAAAGCTCAACCCCTATGTCAAGCCTAGAGAACTTAGCAGGGGCAATGATTTGTTTTGGACCAAGTAGCAGAATCTCATCTTCTTAGATGTGATCAAGGGCAAGCAGAACACCCATGTGCCAGTTTAGTGGATTGACATGGACTATCTAAAGAAGAACCGTGGATACTTTGATGAGGCTCTAGATTTGGCGGAGCAATTTGGCATTGAGGACATCATCACCTTCCATCTTGACTTTGACCCAGAGTTCGTGGCCCAGTTCTTTGCTTCTGTCCACTTCCACATGGATGAGAAGTGGACCATGACTTGGATGACGAATGTCAAGAGGATGTATGCTGAGTGGAAGGAGTTCATGTCTATGTTGAGCATTCGTGATGAGGGGCTTGATGTGCCCGTTGGTGCTCGCCCACATGCCAACCCAGAGTTTGCAAACAAGGACAAGCTTCAACCTTTTCTTGTTGAGAAGACCCTCCCCAGTGGCAAGAAGTCCTTTGTGCTAAATCCTTTTCCTGACATCATGCACATGATCTTCCACAACTCACTTTTTCCTCGCATAGGCGACATGGACAAGGTACACTCCTATCTCGTGGACCTGATGCTCATGTGTGAGGAAGGGCGTCACCATCAGGCTGAGCCTCTTGATGTCTCTCATATCATGTGGAGTGAGCTTCAGATTGCGGTGTTCCATTGGAAGGTGCCCATCTATGGCCCCTACTTGTTCCTCTTGATCTCAAAGACTTGGGAGAAGCTCTTTCCGGATGAAGAGTTCCTTGCTCCTAACTGGATTCGCCATGAAGAACCAATGGGCTAACACCATGATCCAGGTTGAGGATGAGGCTGCACAGATGGATGTTAATGAGGATGAGTTTGAGGAGGAGGTGGCTGAGGATAGTTCTGAGGAGTACACTCCTCCCTCTGTTGAACCATCTTGGGCTAAGAAGCTCAAGGCCAAGATGAAGGCTCTGTTCTGCATGCAGGCCAAGGGATAGTACAAGGCTCATGTGAACGCCAATATGGCTCGTCGTCGCGACAAGGATATTATGAGGCAGGTTGGTCTTGAGGTTGAGAGTGGCTCCGAGGAGAGGATCACAGATGAGGAACCATGGATCATACAACACTACCGGTGGAGTGAGTCTGAGGAGGATACTGGAGTTCACTCTTCATCCCGTGCTGCAGAGGAGTCTGAGGAAGGGGAACATGACTGGTGATGCCTTGGAGTTCTACCACCACCTGTGTCGTAGGTGTCCTCTCTGTCTTTTTGGTGTCTCGATGCCAAAGGGGGAGAAAGTGTAGGATTTGCGAGTCTTGCACTACAAAAAATACACTTCCGTGATGATACGTGTTTGTCATAGTAGGTCACGTTTTCTGTCATGCATGTACATCCATGATGATTTTATGACAGAATCAAGATAGTCATACCTGTGCTGTCGTAGAAGTGTTCCATGACATTAACAAAATTATCATCATAGAAGTGTCCACTTCCATGACGTTGGTGTACTAAAGTAGGGGCCCTCCTTTGTACCCCTTACTTGTGCACGGGCAGTCAGAGCCGCGCCCACGGCCACACTCAGCAGGGCAGTAGAGGGGAGCCGAAGCCACAACACAGTTCAAGCAACGCCAAGACCAGAGACACAAAGAGCAAGAGGGCAAGACAGACTCCCCCGACAAGACCCTTGCCGGGTGGCTTCTGCGGCCCCGGCAAGCTTGACCAAACGCCACCAGAGTGCGCCACCCTTGAGCCCGAGGTTTCCAATATCATCAATAATATTGGAACCAAGGCCCGGGAGGCACCTCAATGATGGCATGTAGATCTTTGTGAAGATCATAAACACTCCAAGTCAGATGAGGATTAGGAGATGACGAACCTCGGCAAGGTCCTTGCCGAGGAAATCCACAAGACCTCCGACAAGATCCTTGCCAGGGACGACCACTACGCCACGGCAAGACCCTTGCCGAGGCCCAGCAAGACCCTTGCCAAAGACATCGACGAAGTCATGGCCAAGCCCGTGCCCGCCAAGGTTCCACGTCGTTTCTATGCAGCTGCCAGCCTAGCCAGCTAGGCTGGCACCTGCGTGCCAACGTACGGTCCCAAGACCAGACCAGCAAGCACCCGCGTGGTGGCATGCAGGTCTTCGTGAAGATGCTGCCACCATGCCACCTCAGCAGCCTACCAGCTTACATGGCACCGCTCGCCCCGCTGGCCTGGACGCGTGTCGAAGCAAGGCGAAGCGGCTGCAAAGCGAGGGGACACCTAAGGGGGCGCATTTAATGCATCTTGTCGTGTAATGGCAAGCGATAAGCTTGTGCACTGTACCCTTTCCACCTCCTGTGTGCCACTTTGGCATCCCCTTTTCCTATAAAATGAGGCCCGAGGCGTACTGGAGAGGGATTCGGCTCTTTTGGGCAAGTCACACACTGTAGCTAGCTCAAGTACATTCAAATACACACCAAAACATGACTAGGGTATTACGCATTCTCGCAGCCCGAACCTGGGTAAACGATCTTTGTGCTGGCTCTTGGACCCGCTCTCCTCACGACCCCGCGCCCGCCGACCATAGTAGGGATTCATGTGATCACATAGGTGTTGTTCCCACCGACATCTTTGGCGCGCCAGGTAGGGGGCGCGACTGTGAGAATCCGGTCTGGAAGCTAGTCTAGCAGTTCTTCGTCGCCATGGCTTCCAAGGAAAAAGGTGTCCAAGCAGGCGGTACCGTCAGCAGATGCAGCGAACGTTCGCGCAGCGACAGGAAAGCTAAGTCACGCAAAACTCTGAGCAATTCCTTTACATATAAGGTTATCTTCCTCGGAGATTTTCCCTCTATATGAGAAACCTACACACAATGGGGCCCTTCCATTATTGGAAACGCCCTTGATCTATTTTGAGTCCGCTCAACAGGTTGAGCGGCTGCATTGAGAACGGCAGGGTGGCCTTCTGCTATTAGCAACGCTCTCGCTCTGTCTCGAGTCCGCTCGACAGTCCGAGCGGCTGCGCTGAGAACGACAAGGTGGTTCGCACGGCAGCAAGCACACCCTGCCGGCCGCTAAAGGATCCGTCCTTCAAAGTGCTGCGGTTTGGGTTTACGCGCTCACAAGCCTACCTAATTAACGTAGGGTGGACATACAAGGAGAGGTCGAACAGGAAAATAAAAGTGCATCATTTTAAAGTACTGCAGAGTTATATTACATCAATTGTTGCTGCGGTTCTAACTAAAGATAAAAACTGTCTTGGTCATGAACCTGTAGCGGCAATGAGAAACGGGGTGCTCAATCCCAGCGCTGGCCCTCTACCCTCCGAATTCCGCCAACGTGGCTGATGATGGGCTCGATACGCTCCTCGAGCATCGTGAGGTTTGCGTCCTCCAGCAAGGTATCCAGCGCGGCGTCGAAGTCGAGGTTGGGGTTCCAGTAGGCCAGCTTGGTGAGGACCTTGGTCATGGCACCCCGGCAAAGCACCCGGGCCTCGTTGGTTAGAGAGCTCGCCCAGTTGGAGTTAAATCGCTCCAGGGCTCCAAGAATGCCCTCGAACAACAGAGTCAGCTTCACATTGGGGCTCACGTTCGGCTCCGGGGTGTACCTTACGTCCGGCATCCCCATGTCGGCCAGCTGATTGGTGATTCTGTTGGCGACATCAGCGAGGCGGCTGATCCAGAGGTTCTAGCCCTTCACGAAATCCTCGTGGTTGGCGGCATCATTCTTCTGCAGCTACCTCTCCTCCGCCAGATTCTTGGTCAGGATTCCCTCCCAGGTCCTGACCTCGGAAAGCGTCCCCTCAAGGCCCTCCAGCTTCAGCTTCAGGTCCTTGATGGAGTCATTGGCGCGGGAGAGCTGCTTGGCCTTGTCGAGGACGTCGGCCTGCGCCACCGTCAAGGCGCAGTTGATTGTATCCTTCTCCTTCGCCAGCTCCTTGGTCCTGTTCTTCAGGCCATCTCGCTCCACCTCCAGCTCCTTCACCTTGTTGCCGTGGGCCAGAGCTTGAGCATCAAGTGCTTCCTTGTGTTTCTGCTCCAGCTCCCGGGTCTGCAGTGCGGTAAGCTTCTCAACCTCCTCGTCCTTGCCGTGGAGTGTGGAAGCAAGCGCTGCCTCACGGGTGATGAGGTCCTCCTCCTGAGAGTCTAGCTCGGCCTGGCGCTGGACTGGGCGGCCTCGGCCTTGGTGGCCTCTTCCCTCATCGCCTCCTGGGCCTTCTCTATGTCATCCTGCTTTAGGAGAAGCTCCAGCTCGCGCTCGGCCAGCTGACCTTGGGCAGCCTTCAGCTCCTCGTGGGCCTAGCGGGACCAGGCCTGTGCTTCAGTGACGCGTTCCCCGAGATCCGCCTCCGCCTTACCCGCCGCCGCCTCCCTGGACTTCTCCTTGTCCAGACGAGCACGATGGAGCGCCTGGAGCTTCCAGAAGCTGGCGCCCATGGCCCGAAGAAGCTGCTCCTCCTGGGTACCGCCGCCACCGGCGCTTGGTTCGTCAACAACCTCGAGCCTGGCGGCGGCAAGCACTTCGTCGTCGAACACCTCCTCCTCGGTCGGTGCCTTGCTGCCCGCCATCCCTTGGAGGTGGACGAACAAGTCGTCGCACACCTTCAAGTACCTGCCTGAGCCAAACACAGCGGAGGAGGAAGGTTGATCGACAACCACATCCTCCTCGGCAGCGGCTTTGCCGGCCTCCCCGGCAGACCCCTTGCCGGCCTCCTTGGCAGCGCCTTTGCCGGCCTCCTCGGTGGCGGCCTCGCTGGTCCCTCCGGCAGGCCCCTTGGCGGCATCCTCGGCCGTGGTCTTGGCGGCCTCCTCGGCGGTGATCTTGTCGGCCTCGGCCTCGGCATCCTTGGCGACCTTCATGATGACGGTGTCGACGTCCTCTTGGTCCGCCAAGGGTGGATCTAGATGCCAGGAGGGAGGGTGAGGCGAGGCCAAGATCAAGGTTCAAAAAGAAGAGAAAGAATAAAAAGGCAGGGGCAAAAAGTAGATAGCTCACCCGTGTTGGGTAGAGAAGAAGTGGCCCCCTCCCCGCCAACATCTGTTGCCGGGACGGAGCCACCAGTGCCCAAGTCTACCTCCTCCTCCGTGCACATGGGCTCGATGCCTGGCGCCTTTGCCGGGGACGCCCCTCGGGGTGGTGTGGTTGATGGGGGCGGCATAGTGGGGGTGGCCCTAGGTGGCCCCTCCTGCTGTCGTCCTTCTCGTGCAGCCACGACGAGGTCAGTACCGAAGAATCATACCCCAGCGCACGTTGCTATGTCTTGAGCTTGCGTTGATTTTCCTCGAAGAGGAGAGGGTGATGCAGCAAAGTGTAGCGTAAGTATTTCCCTTAGTTTTGAGAACTAAGGTATCAATCCAGTACGAGGCTCCTCAAAAGTCCCACGCACCTACACAAACAAACTGAGAACTCACAACCAATGCAATAAAGGGGTTGTCAATCCCTTCACGGCCACTTGCGAAAGTGAGATCTAATAAAGATAGTATGGTAAGATAAATATATTTTTGGTATTTTATAAGATAGATGCAAAAAGTAAAGATGCAAATAAAGATAGATTGAAAGCAAATATGATAAGAGATAGACCCGGGGGCCATAGGTTTCACTAGAGGCTTCTCTCAAGATAGCATAAGTATTACGATGGGTGAACAAATTACTGTCGAGCAATTGATAGAAAAGCACATAGTTATGAGATTATCAAGGCATGATCATGTATATAGGCATCACGTCCATAACAAGTAGACCGACTCCTGCCTGCATCTACTACTATTACTCCACACATCGACCGCTATCCAGCATGCATCTAGAGTATTAAGTTCATAAGAACAGAGTAACGCATTAAGCAAGATGACATGATGTAGAGGGATAAACTCATGCAATATGATATAAACCCCGTCTTGTTATCCTCGATGGAAACAATACAATACGTGTCTTGCAACCCTTTCTGTCACTGGGTAAGAACATCGCAAGATTGAACCCAAAGCTAAGCACTTCTCCCATGGCAAGAAGAACCAATCTAGTAGGCCAAACCAAACTGATAATTCGAAGAGACTTGCAAAGATAACTCAATCATACATAAAATAATTCAGAGAAGATTCAAATATTATTCATAGATAAACTTGATCATAAACCCACAATTCATCGGATCTCGACAAACACACCGCAAAAAGAGTTTACATCGAATAGATCTTCACAAGAGAGGGGGAGAACATTGTATTGAGATCCAAAAAGAGAGAAGAAGCCATCTAGCTAATAACTATGGACCCGTATGTCTGTGGTAAACTACTCACAACTCATCGGAGGGGCAAGGATGTTGATGTAGAAGCCCTCCATGGTTGATTCCCCCTCTGGCAAAGTGCCGGCGAAGGATCCAAGATGAGATCTCGCGAATACAGAAGGTTACGGCGGTGGAAATTGTGTTTCGTGGTGCTCCTGGATGTTTTCGGGGTACGTAGGTATATATAGGAGGAAGAAGTACATCGGTGGCCGCCCGAGGGGCCCACGAGACAGGGGGCGCACCCTACAGGGGGGCGGCCCCCTATCTCGTGGGGCCCTCGGGAGCTTCTTGACTTGCACTCCAAGCTCTCCGGATCAGATTTGTTCCAAAAATCACGCTCCCGAAGGTTTCATTCCGTTTGGACTCCGTTTGTTATTCCTTTTCTTCGAAATACTGAAATAGGCAAAAAAACAACAATATGGGCTGGGCCTCCAGTTAGTAGGTTAGTCCCACAAATGATATAAATGTGAAAAATAAATCCCATAAACATCCAAAAGGGGTAATATAATAGCATGGAACAATCAAAAATTATAGATACGTTGGAGACGTATCAAGCATCCGCAAGCTTAATTCCTGCTCGTCCTCGAGTAGGTGAATGATAAAAAGAGAATTTTTGATGTGGAATGCTACCTGGCATAATTCATAATGTAATTTTGTTTATTGTGGCATGAATGTTCAGATCCAAATGAATACAAAATAAAAGTTCATATTGATAAAAGAAATAGTAACACTTCGAGCATACTAATCAAAGTAATCATGTCTTCTCAAAATAACATGGCAAAAGAAGGTTCATCCCTACAAAATCATATAGTTAGGCTATGCTTCATTTTTGTCACACAAAGATATTCCCAACTTCTATAACCCCGATGACAAGCCAAGCAATTGTTTCATACTTAAATAATCTCAAACTTTTTCAATCTTCACGCAATACATGAGTGTGAGCCATGGATATAGCACTATGGGTGGAATAGAATATGATGATGGGGATTGTGTGGAGAAGACAAAAAAAGAGAAAGTCTCACATTGACGAGGATAATTAACGGGCTATGGAGATGCCCATCAATTGATGTCAACATGAGGAGTAGGGATTGCTAGGCAACAGATGCACTAGAGCTATAGATGAATGTTCAACAAAAGAAAACTAGTGGGTGTGCATCCAACTTGCTTGCTCATGAAGACCTAGGGCATTTGAGGAAGCCCATCGTAGGAATATACAAGCCAAGTTATATAATGAAAAATTCCCACTAGTATGAAAAAGACAACTTATGAGACTCACTATATGAAAAACATGGTGCTACTTTGAAGCACAATATATGAGACTCACTACATGAAGAACAAGGTGCTACTTTGAAGCACAAGTGTGGAAAAAGAGATAGTAACATTGCCCTTTTTATTTATTTTCTTTTTCTTTTTTTCTTTTTTTTTCCTTTTCCTTTTTTTGGGGTCTTTCCTTTTTTTTCTTTGGGCAATGTTCTAATGATGATGATCATCACACTTCTATTGATTACAACATAAGAATTACAACTCAAAACTAGAACAAAATATGACTCTATATGAATGCCTCCGGCGGTGTACCGGGATGGTGCAATGAATCAAGAGTGACATGTATGAAAAATAATGCATGGTGGCTTTGCCACAAATACGATGTCAACTACATGATAATGCAATGGTAATATGAAAAAAGTAAAGTATGCCATGATGATGATGAGTGGAACGGTGGAAAGTTGCATGGCAATATATCTCGGAATGGCTATGGAAATGCCATAATAGGTAGGTATGGTGGCTGTTTTGAGGAAGAAATAAGGAGGTTTATGTGTGATAGAGCGTATCGTATCATGGGGTTTGGATGCACCGGCGAAGTTTGCACCAACTCTCAAGGTGAGAAAGGGCAATGCACGGTACCGAAGAGGCTAGAAAGGCGGAAAGGTAAAAGTGCGTATAATCCATGGACTCAACATTAGTCAAAAGAACTCATATACTTATTGCAAAAGTTTAGAAGTCATCAAAAACCAAGTACTATGCGCATGCTCCTAGGGGGATAGATTGGTAGGAAAAGACCATCGCTTGTCCCCGACCGCCACTCATAAGGATGCACAAGCCAGGTACACTTCATGTTTCAAATTTGTTACACAACTTTAACCATACATGCATGCTACGAGAATTGCTAACTTCAACACAAGCATTCTTTGAATTCATAATCACCCAACTAGCATGACTTTAATATCACTACCTCCATATCTCAAAACAATTATCAAGCATCAAATTGATCATAGCATCCAATTCACTTCCTATGATAGTTTTTATTATACCCAACTTGGATGCTCATCATTCTAGGACCAGCTTTATGACCATAGCAAATACCATGCTGTTCTAAAAGACTCTCAAAATAATATAAGTGAAGCATGAGAGACTAGCAATTTCTTCAAAATTAAAATACACCACCATGCTCTAAAAGATATAAGTGAAGCAATAGAGCAAAAACTATCAAGCTCAAAAGATATAAGTGAAGCACATAGAGTATTCTAGCAAATTCTAATCAAATAGGCTTCTCCCAAAAGTTGCGTACAGCAGGGATGATTGTGGTAAACTAAAAAGCAAAGACTAATATAATACACGACGCTCCAAGCAAAACACATATCATGTAGCGAATAAAAATATAGCTCCAAGTAAAGTTACCAATGAACGAAGACGAAAGAGGGGATGCCTTCCCGGGGCATCCCCAAGCTTAGGCTTTTGGCTATTCTTGAATATCTTGGTGTGCCATGGGCATCCCCAAGCTTAGGCTCTTGCCACCCTTTATTCCATAGTCCATAAAAGCTTTACCCAAAACTTGAAAACTTCACAACACAAAACTCAATAGGAAATCTTATAAGCTCCGTTAGTGAAAGAAAACAAAACCACCACATAAGGTACTGTAATGAACTCATTCTTTATTTAATTTGGTGTTAAACCTACTGTATTCCAACTTATTTATGGTTCATAGACTGAATTACTAGCCATAGATGCATTGAAATAAGCAAACAACACACGAAAAACAGAATCTTTGAAAAATAGAACATTCTGTAGCAATTTGTAACTAACGCAAACTTCTGGAACTGTAAAAATCGTACCAAAATAGGAAGTCCTGGAAAATTTGTTTATTGAACATCAGCAAAAAGAATCAACGCAAAAGAATGTTCGTGTGATTTAACAAAATTATATTCGTGCGTGCAAAGTTTCTGTTTTTCAGCAGAATCAAATCAACTATCATCGTAGGTTATCCTATAGGTTCTACTTGGCACAAACACTAATTAAAAGATAAAAATACATCTAAAAAGAAGGTAGATGCAAGATTTATTACTAAACAGGAGCAAAAACAAAAAACATAAAGAAAATTGGGTTGCCTCCCAACTAGCGCTATCGTTTAACGGCCCTAGCTAGGCATAAAAGCAAGGATAGATTTAACTAGTGCCATAATAATAAGGTAGATCTTGAAAACTCATCTCATATTCTCTATGTTCGGAAGCAAGTTTCCTTTGAGGCAAGCAAAAGTAATCAAAAGGGCTAAATTTAGTGGGACAAAAATCCCCAAGATCAATAACAGGAGGAACGTGTTCCTCCTTTGGCCCTTCATAGCGCACAACTATTTCATCACTAAAAGCATTCTTTTGGCAAAATCTTGTGAGCCTATACTCAAGAGAGTACCGTAGCTCATTATTTCGAAGGGCAAAATAATTATTAAGCTTGTTAATGCAATCAACCAAGACATTGGTAGGGACCCTTTTCTAAGGTTTTAATTAAAAGCGACATAGTCTGAAGATTGAAAACGTCTAATTTCCTCTTGATCATAGAGGATCGCCTCTATGGGAGGACGACCGGCGTCCACCCTATAGTGTGCAAAGATTTCTTTGGCCTCTCTTATGATAAATCTAAATTCATGAGCCAAAAAGATGGTAACAGCGCGCTTAACAGAAGAATGCTCAATATTAGAGAATTCTAGAAAAATTCTTTGTATGCAAGGATGCATGTGCATAAATTGTCTTTCAAGCTCAACTATAAGCATAGCGATAGCATCCGCAAGACTACTAGTTCTATGAAGAATAGAACACCCCATGGAAGGTAAAGCACCGACACAAGTAAAGAAATCTTGAATAACACCTTTCCCAATGATGTTACCACTACCGGTTCGAAACTTTTTAGTATGCAAGATAGGGGGTTCATCGGCCGGAGCCTCGGGATTTTCTGTGTTATCATTATTGTCTATATCGACGATAATCTCCCCAATTTCAGACATAGTGGCAAACAAAAGTAAGGCGGGAGAAAGGGAACAAAAAGGAAGGAGGATATTGGGAAAGAGAAGGCGAATAAAACAGCAAGGGTGAAGTGGGGGAGAGGAAAACGAGAGGCAAATGGCAAATAATGTAAATGCGAGGGAGATGGGTTTGTGATGGGTACTTGGTATGTCTTGACTTGAGCGAAGACCTTCCCCGACAACGGCGCCAGAAATCCTTCTTGCTACGTCTTGAGCTTGTGTTGGTTTTCCTCGAAGAGGAGAGGGTGATGCAGCAAGGTGTAGCGCAAGTATTTCCCTCAGTTTTGAGAACCAAGGTATCAATCCAGTAGGAGGCTCCCAAAAGTCCCACGCACCTACACAAACAAACTGAGAACTCGCAACCAACACAATAAAGGGGTTGTCAATCCCTTCACGGCCACTTGCGAAAGTGAGATCTAATAAAGATAGTATGATAAGATAAATATATTTTTGGTATTTTATAAGATAGATGCAAAAAGTAAAGATGCAAATAAAGATAGATTGAAATGAAATATGATAAGAGATAGACCCGGGGGCCATAGGTTTCACTAGAGGCTTCTCTCAAGATAGCATAAGTATTACGGTGGGTGAACAAATTATTGTCGAGCAATTGATAGAAAAGCGCATAGTTATGAGATTATCTAGGCATGATCATGTATATAGGCATCACGTCCATAACAAGTAGACCGACTCCTGCCTGCATCTACTACTATTACTCCACACATCGACCGCTATCCAGCATGCATCTAGAGTATTAAGTTCATAAGAACAGAGTAACGCATTAAGCAAGATGACATGATGTAGAGGAATAAACTAATGCAATATGATATAAACCCCATCTTGTTATCCTCGATGGCAACAATACAATACATGTCTTGCAACCCTTTTTGTCACTGGGTAAGAACACCGCAAGATTGAACCCAAAGCTAAGCACTTCTCCCATGGCAAGAAGAACCAATCTAGTAGGCCAAACCAAACTGATAATTCAAAGAGACTTGCAAAGATAACTCAATCATACATAAAAGAATTCAGAGAAGATTCAAATATTATTCATAGATAAACTTGATCATAAACCCACAATTCATCGGATCTCGACAAACACACCGCAAAAAGAGTTTACATCGAATAGATCTTCACAAGAGAGGGGGAGAACATTGTATTGAGATCCAAAAAGAGAGAAGAAGCCATCTAGCTAATAACTATGGACCCGTATGTCTATGGTAAACTACTCACAACTCATCGGAGGGGCAAGGATGTTGATGTAGAAGCCCTCCATGGTTGATTCCCCCTCTGGCAAAGTGCCGGCGAAGGATCCAAGATGAGATCTCGCGAATACAGAAGGTTACCGCGGTGGAAATTGTGTTTCGTGGTGCTCCTGGATGTTTTCGGGGTACGTAGGTATATATAAGAGGAAGAAGTACATTGGTGGCCGCCCGAGGGGCTCACGAGACAGGGGGGCGCACCCTACAGGGGGGCGGCCCCCTATCTCGTGGGGCCCTCGGGAGCTTCTTGACTTGCACTCCAAGCTCTCCGGATCAGATTTGTTCCAAAAATCACGCTCCCGAAGGTTTCATTCCGTTTGGACTCCGTTTGATATTCCTTTTCTTCGAAATACTGAAATAGGCAAAAAATAGCAATATGGGCTGGGCCTCCGGTTAGTAGGTTAGTCCCAAAAATAATATAAATGTGTAAAATAAAGCCCATAAACATCCAAAAGGGGTAATATAATAGCATGGAACAATCAAAAATTATAGATACGTTGGAGACGTATCGCACGCCGATGGGGAGTAGGTGGTGAACGCACGCTAGGGGCTGAGACGGGGGCTGCGCCGCGGGCTGCTGTCCGGACTGCTCACCACCACCAACGGCGCCTTTGAGGTACCTGCCGGGGGTTGGTTGCCC
>NW_021233692.1:0-1173 GCF_002162155.2 Triticum dicoccoides | reverse complement strand
GGAGAGCCCCTCACTTCAGATGATCGTCTGCTAATCAGAAGAATTCGGAGATACTCTTTGATATTCTCTCGAGACTTTGTGCCCATCACTTTTGCTATTCCTGGCCACCGATAAATCCGTATGGATAACTACTTACACTTGCCATTCATACGATCATCCCCCAGTGATCTTGTTATTACAAGATACCCCGAAGTTTTCTCTATTGATCCGAGAATACTTTGTGCCTACTGCCTAGCAGTTCCTTACTACATGAATACCCCCTCAAATAAATACTCGCACTTGTCGAGTATCCGCTCATCCCCTGTTGTTCATGTGTTACACAAAATTCTTCAAAATACTATTCGATCTTCCGAGAATCCTCTGGAGCCTTTGGCTCTTGAAATTCTTGCTTGCTTGCATTATGGTTAATCCCATAAGTCTCGTAGTCATATTGACATTCCTTGTCATTATCATTTGGAGTCTGTTGACTCAATATGTTTGCGAATACCCGCAATCATCATTGATCCTTATAAATTACCTTTCCGGCTGAGCTGCCATTCTTTTAACTGGAATTGGTTCTCGACCAATCCAAGTGTCGTTGATTGTAACCTAAGGCTATTCAACTTATCCATCCCTAATCAGAGCATTGCTTCTGACCCCTTGATTTGGGAATCGTAATTCATTTGCATTTGACAATTGAGTTAGTTAGTTGTTTCTATATTTTGATCTCCTTGCATCCTTCTTCCTCTAGACGAGAACTGATGCTCACGTCAGATCCCTTGTGGATCACCAGATCCTTTGTTGGATTTTATCTGACAACGCCTTTCATATTCAATAACCTTGTGAGCCTTTTCCTCTGATACATAAGGCCTTTGGTAAATTGTATCCTCTGCTTTCTCAATCATGCTCTGCCTTCGAACTTGAGTTAATTATTCCTAAAGATTCTGGTATATGATTCCAAGGAGCCCCTATGGGTAGAACATATGCCTTCACTAAACCGTGTGAACCCGAAAGTTTTCACGAATCATACTCTTCTGGTGCCTCGCCAGATAAAATTTTCAACACTGCAACTTCATCGAACGTGAGAAGTGAATGGAAGGTTATACATTGAAGAAGTGGGAGTCGACCTTGAACTTGTGTTCATGCCCATGGACACGATGTAGATCTTATCATTAAAGCTTCTATTAAATTAAT
>NW_021233691.1:0-435 GCF_002162155.2 Triticum dicoccoides | reverse complement strand
AGGGCAGAATAAATTTAAAAAAATTAAAAAACTTATAAAAACTTGAAAACCTAGCATGTCTAACAACCAAAGACACAAATAATACAAGACGCTCCAAGACAAACACATATCATGTTGGTGAATAAAAATATAGCTCCAAGCAAATTACCGATGGAAGTGGACGAAAGAGGGGATGCCTTCCAGGGCATCCCCAAGCTTTGACTTTTTGGTGTTCTTGGATTATTTTGGGGGTGCCATGGGCATCCCCAAGCTTAGGCTCTTGCCACTCCTTTTTCCATAATCCATCAAAAGAATTCACCCAAAACTTGAAAACTTCACAACACAAAACTCAACAGAAATCTCGTGAGCTCCGTTAGAGAAAGAAAACAAAAGACTACTTGAAGTTACTGTAATTAACTCATTCTTTATTTATATTGGTGTTAAACCTACTGTATT
>NW_021233690.1:0-539 GCF_002162155.2 Triticum dicoccoides | reverse complement strand
AATCAAAGGTCTCCTCGAGCTTAATGCTGAAGCGTCGATCTTCGTCCAGCTGAACGAACCTGTCGCACATACCTCGATCGTCGTGGCACCAGCTACACTCCCCCGAGAGACTATCGTCGTCCGAGTATGACATATCCTACGTTCATAATTCAAAGATTAAACTTGTACATATTCTAGCACAAGTCATGCCAAAATTCACGAAAAAATCAGGCATGACCTTTGCTAAAAAAGGACATATCGAGCGCCTGAAATTTGCCGGAACGGAAATTAATCAACACTCCGGCAAAACATAGGCCACTCGGAGATGTAAACTAAACATGAACGGCCACTTGGGCAACCACATATCCTATTTGAGCAACAACACAAGATATACAAGGATATTTTGCTGGTCTCACCTCGATGTTGGAGGGGGTCGGTTACTGGGACGATGGCGGGGATGTCGGAGGGGGTCGGTGACGGGGAAGACGGCGGGGATGTCGGAGGGGGTCGGTGACGGGGACGACGGTGGTCACCTGAAACCATATAAGTTATCACTAATA
>NW_021233689.1:0-995 GCF_002162155.2 Triticum dicoccoides | reverse complement strand
TTACTTCTTTTGGTACTCACATTATGAATATGTGTAGCATCACATTCGAGATTCATAAGGAATAAACCATTCACCATAGGAGCATGACCATAAAACATATCTCTCATAAAAATGGAACAACCATTATTCTCAGATTTAAAAGAGTAGCCATCTCGAATTAAACGAGATCCCGATACAATGTTCATGCTCAAAGCTGGCACTAAATAACAATTATTAAGGTTTAAAACTAATCCCGAAGGGAGATGCAGAGGTAGCGTGCCGACGGCGATCACATTGACCTTGGAACCATTCCCGACGCGCATCGTCACCTCGTCCTTTGCCAGTTTCCGCTTATTCTGCAGCCCCTGCTTTGAGTTACAAATGTGAGCAACTGCACCGGTATCAAATACCCAGGAGCTACTACGGGCACTAGTAAGGTACACATCAATTACATGTATATCACATATACCTTTGGTTTTGCCGGCCTTCTTATCCGCTAAGTACTTAGGGCAGTTCCGCTTCCAGTGACCGCTTCCCTTGCAATAAAAGCACTCAGTCTCGGGCTTGGGTCCATTCTTTGGCTTCTTCCCGGCAGCTTGCTTGCTGGGCGCGGCAACCTCCTTGCCGTCCTTCTTGAAGCTCTTTTTACCCTTGCCTTTCTTGAACTTAGTGGTTTTATTGATCATCAACACTTGATGTTCCTTCCTGACTTCTACCTCTGCTGATTTCAGCATAGCAAATACTTCAGGAATGGTCTTTTCCATCCCCTGCATATTGAAGTTCATCACAAAGCTCTTGTAGCTTGGTGGAAGCGACTGGAGGATTCTGTCAATGACCGCATCATCCGGGAGATTAACTCCCAGCTGAGTCAAGCGGTTATGCAACCCAGACATAGTGAGTATGTGCTCACTGACAGAACTGTTTTCCTCCATTTTACAGCTGAAGAATTTGTCGGAGACTTCATATCTCTCGACCCGGGCATGAGCTTGGAAAACCATTTTCAGCTCTTCGAACAT
>NW_021233688.1:0-9035 GCF_002162155.2 Triticum dicoccoides | reverse complement strand
TGAATTGGGGGCTGGATCAGAAGGCGGGCATAGTTGCCCACTTGGAGCTGCGGGGCTCGGTGATATAGAACCACCCCTGCTTCCACAGATCGGAAGATTTGGCGAAGGATCCTTTCAGCCAAACGGCGCTAGCAAGCTTGCTCACTGCAGCGCCGCCGCACTTGGCTTGCTCCCCCTCTACCACTTGCGGCTTCACATCGAAGGTCTTGAGCCACAAGCCAAAGTGCGGAGTAGTTCGGAGGAAGGCTTCACACATGACGATAAACGCCGAGATAAGAAGAATAGAGTCCGGGGCCAGATCATGAAAATCTAGCTCGTAGTAGAACATGAGCCCTCGGACGAAGGGGTTAAGTGCAAACCCTAACCCACGGAGAAAGTGGGACACGAACACGACCCTCTCGCCGGATCTGGGGGTGGGAATAACCTGCCCCTCGGCAGGAAGCCGGTGACGGATTCTTCGGTCAAGTATATCGCCACCCGAAGCTTTGCGATATCTTCTCAGTGACAGAAGAAGCTACCCACCGGCCTTGACGGCTGGATCCGGACATGATTGGGGCTTGTGGCGACCGAAACCTGGGTGTTGGAACTCGGGGTTGCAGGGGTCGAGGAAGAGGCAAGCGTAGAAGAAAAAGACGGGTCTGTACCCCTATATAAAGGCTGCAAATATCAAACGTCTCCTCTCGGGCCTCAAAAACGTGCTTGTTTCCAAGGAGTTGTACCCGAGCGACGGTTGGGTTACCCACATTTGGGTTGACAGGAATCCCTTAAAAAAGGGAGGCACGATCTCCGCTTGGATAAGACGCGCCAATAAAGCTACATCTTGGGACGTGGGGTGACAGGCCAGCTAAAATGGTTCGCAAGTAGTGTCCGAGCAGGCGTGGTGTCATATTACCAAAAAATGATCGATGAGGTGAACTCGTAAAATATTATGTCCTCTGCGGTTGTGTATACAAGTCTGGATACAATCAGCACATCTGAAGATCAACTGGGAGTTAGGAAGGGGGAACCTGCCTTGCAATGCCAAAGACAATCTACGCGTCGGACTCCTCATCATTGAAGCCAGGTTCAACGGCTACTGAGGGAGTCCTGGACTAAGGGGTCCTCGAGCGTCCGGCCTGTTATCCCTGGGCTGGACTGATGAGTTGTGAAGACATGAAGGCCGAAGGCCGTACCCGTGTCTGGATTGGATTCTACTTGGCGTGGAGGGCAAGCTTGGCGACCGACTATGAAGATTCCTTCTTATGTAACTAACTCTATGTAACCCTAGATTACTCCCTCTCGGTGTCTATATAAACCGGAGAGGTTAGTCCAGAAAGGAGATATTCATTACCATAGTCATACAGGTTAGACTTCTAGGGTTTAGCCATTATGATCTCGTGGTAGATCAACTCTTGTAACACTCATATTCATCAAGATCAATCACGCAGGACGTAGGGTATTACCTTCATAGAGAGGGCCCGAACCTGGGTAAACATCGTGTCCCCCGTCTCCTGTTACCATCGATCCTAGACGCCGAGTTCGGGACCCCCTACCCGAGATCCGCCGGTTTTGACACCGACAACTGGATCAACATGTTAGTCCAAATAAATCATATAAAATGTTGCCAAAGTGTATAAAAGTTGTATAATATTGGCATGAAACAATCAAAAATTATAGATGCGACGGAGACGTATCAAACGTCTCCATCGTATCTACTTTTCCAAACTCTTTTGCCCTTGTTTTGGACTCTAATTTGCATGATTTCAATGGAACTAACCCGAACTGGCGTTGTTTTCAGTAGAATTGCCATGGCGTTATTTTTGTGCAGAAATAAAAGTTCTCGGAATGACCTGAAACTTCACGGAGATCAGTTTTGGAATAAATAAAAATATTAGCGAAAGAATTAACCGAAGGGGGCCGACACCCTGGCCACAAGGGTGGGGGGTGCGCCCTCCGTCCTTGTGGGCCCCCTGGACCTCCACTGACCTCAGCCCCAACTCCATATATTCATGGTCAGGGAGAAAAAAATTAGAGAGAAGGATTCATCACGTTTTACGATACGGGGCCGCCGCCAAGCCCTGGTCTTCCTTGGGAGGGTAGATCTGGAGTCCGTTTTGGGCTCCGGAGAGGGGAAATCGTCGTCATCGCCATCTTCATCTTCAATCATCCTCCATCACCAATTTCATGATGCTCACCACCGTGCGTGACTAATTCCATCATAGGCTTGCTGGACCGTGATGGGTTGGATGAGATTTACCATGTAATCGAGTAGTTTTGCTAGGGTTTGATCCCTAGTATCCACTATGTTCTAAGATTGATGTTGCTATGACTTTGCTATGCCTAATGCTTGTCACTAGGGCCCGAGTGCCATGATTTCAGATTTGAACCTATTATGTTTTCATGAATATATTTGTGTTCTTGATCCTATCTTGCAAGTTATAGTCACCTACTATGTGTTATGATCGGGCAACCCCGGAGTGACAATAGTCAGGACACTTCCCGGTGATGACCGTAGTTTGAGGAGTTAATGTATTCACTAAGTGCTAATGCTTTGATCCGGTACTCTATTAAAAGGAGGCCTTAATATCCCTTAGTTTCCAATAGGACCCCGCTGCCACGGGAGGGTAGGACAAAAGATGTCATGCAAGTTCTTTTCCATAAGCACGTATGACTATATACAGAATACATGGCTACATTATATTAATGATTTGGAGCTAGTTCTGTGTCATCCTATGTTATAACTGTTGCATGATGAATGCCATCCGACATAATTATCCATCATTTATCCATTGCCTACGAGCTCGTTTCATATTGATCTTTCCTTCGTTACTTTCCCATTGCCACTATTACGATTGCTACAAAACTGCTAATGTTACATTTGCCACTGTTACCATTACTTCCATACTACTTTGCTACTAAATACTTTGCTGCAGATATTAAGTCTTTCAGGTTGTGTCAAATCAATAAATTTGGGTTGAATACTCTACCCTCGAAAACTATTGTGATACCCTATACTTGTGGGTTATCAGGACCTTTTTCTGGCGCCATTGCTGGGGAGCATAGCTCTATTCTCTGAGTCACTTGGGATTTACATCTGTTGATCACTATGAGGAATTTGAAAGATCAGAGAACCGAGATTTTTCCCTCAACTACGAGGGGAGGTAAGGAATTGCCGTCTAGCTCTGCACTTGATTCTCCTTCTGTTTTAAGTAAACTTGCAACACCTGCACCTGCTATTGATTCTGATATGTCGCATGTTATCGATGACGCCACTTCTACTATGCATGATACTTATGATGAAAATACTTCTCTACTTGATAATACTGTGCCACTTGGTGAATTTCTTGATGAACAATTTGTTAGGGTTAGAGAGAACGAAATTATTGAAACTGATGATATTATTGAAACTGAAAATTATGATTCTCCCCCTAGATATGCATTGCCTGTTGTACCTGATGGTTATATTATGGATGAGGAAACTGCTAGAGACTTTCTTGCTTGTAATGATAGAGAAGATCTTAAAAAATTGTTAGCTAAGCTGAAAGATAAGTCTTTGAATGCTAGAATGAAATATGATCCCACTTTCGCTACTTCACTTATCTTTGTTACTCATAAGGATTATGAATTCTCTGTCGATCCTGAGTTAATTACTTTGGTTGAATCTGATCCTTTCTATGGTTATGAATCTGAAACTGTTGTGGCACATCTTACTAAATCGAATGATATACCCACCCTATTTGCTCATGAGGAAAAAATTCGCTATTACTATATTCTCAAATCGTTTCATTTCTCATTAAAGGGTGATGCTAAAGTATGGTTTGCTTATCTTGCTCCTGGCTGTGTGCGTAGTCCCCATGATATGATTTACTACTTTTCTGCAAAATATTTTCCTGCTCATACGAAACAAGCTGCCCTAAGGGATATATTTAACTTTGTGTAAATTGAAGAAGAGAGTCTCCCACAAGCCTGGGGGAGGCTTCTCCAATTACTTAATGCTTTGCTTGATCATCCTCTCAAGAAAAATTAAATACTTGATATATTTTATAATGGACTAACTGATGCTTCGAGAGACCACCTGGATAGTTGTGTTGGTTGTGTTTTTAGGGAAAGAACTGTTGAGCAAGCTGAATTGCTATTGAATAATATATTGAGTAATGAGAATGATTGGACACTTCCTGAACCAACTCCTAAGCCAACTCCTAAGAAAAGGGGTATTCTGTTTCTCAGTCCTAAAGATATGCAAGAGGCAAGGAAATATATGAAAGAAAAAGGTATTAAAGCTGAGGATGTTAAGAATTTGCCGCCTATTGAAGAAATACATGGTCTTGATAACCCGACACAGGTAGTAGAGGTAAACTCTCTCCATAGATTTGATGAAGGTGATGTTCCTCATAATAAGTCTGCTAGTCAATGCTTAAATGAGTTTGATAATTTTATTGTTAAACAAGAGAACTTCAATGCTTATGTTAGTAGACAATTGAAACATAATGCTTACATGCTTGACCACTTGGGTGATTATATGAGTAGAACTATTAATGATCTTAAGCTTATTAGCAAACATGCTTCCATGGTTACAACTCAAGTAGAACAACTACTTAAGGCACATGATGATTTGCTTAATGAGTTGAATAATAAGAATAATGGTAGTGTTGTTAGGATTATGACTAGAGGTCGTAAAATGACCCAGGAACCTTTGTATCCTGAGGGCCATCCTAAGAGAATTGAGGAAGTTCTCAGAGAATTAAAACCGATGCACCTAGTCCTTCTAATATAAAGAAAAATAAAACTGATAGGACTTTGCATGCTAGTGAACCTGCTATAGACACACCTGAGAATCCCAATGATATTTCTATTTCTGATGCTGAGACACAATCTGGCAATGAACATGAATCTAGTGATAATGTTAATACTGATGTTCATGTAGATGCTCAACCTAGTAAGATAATGATGTAGAGACTGAACCTGTTGTTGATCTTGATAACCCATAATCAAAGAATCAACGTGATGATAAGAGAGACTTCATTGCTAGGAAACATGGTACAGAAAGAGAACCATGGGTTCAGAAATCATGCCCTTTCCTCCTAAGACATCCAAGAAAAAGGATGATGAAGATTTTGAGCGCTTTACTGAAATGATTAGACCTATCTTTTTGCGTATGCGTTTGACTGATATGCTTAAAATGCCTCCTTATGCTAAGTATATGAACAATATTGTTACTAATAAAAGAAAGATACCTGAAGCTGAAATTTCCACCATGCTTGCTAATTATACTTTTAAGGGTGGAATACCAAAGAAACTAGGAGATCCAAGGGTACCAACTATACCATGCTCCATTAAAGGAAACTATGTTAAAAATGTTTTATGTGATCTTGGACCCAGTGTTAGTGTTATGCCTTTCTCTTTGTATCGTAGACTTTAATTGAATAAGTTGGCACCTACTGAAATTTCTTTGCAAATGGCCGATAAATCAACTGCTTCGATAGCGAGGTCACAAAAATAGTGTTGATGATAGTTTGTGCAGAAGAAAGCCTGGAGTGCATAAATGACACAATATTGGTCTTGATCCCTAAGGTAACGAATCCCACTATTTTATCCCAATTCAGGCCCATTAGCCTATGCAATGTTTTATACAAGATAACATCAAGGGTTGTCGGAAACAAATTAAAGGTTACCTTACCTGATATAATATCTAAGGAGCAGTCATCGTTTGTCCCAGGAAGGTTGATCACGGACAACATCATCTGTGCTTATGAATGCTTGCATTTTGTGAAACGGTCTAGATTAAAATCAAATAGTTTTTGTGCTTTGAAGCTGGATATGAATATATGATGAAAGCCTATGCCATATTGGAGTGGTCCTATTTGATAGCCATCATGGCAAAACTTGGTTTTGCAAAACAATGGATTACTACAGTCATGTCTATGGTGTCATCTATCTCATTTATGTTATTTTTAATGGAGAGAAGTTTCACTCATTCAAACCAACGAGAGGAATCCAAGAGGGAGACCCAATCTCTCCCTACTTATTCTAGATTACAGCAGAGGGCCTTTCGTGCCTCTTGAAATCCAGTTCCCAGTCATCATTGACAAGTATTAAGGTGGCCTCAATGGATCCTACCCTTAACCATTTTTATTTGTAGATGACAGTATGTTGCTATTCAAGGACAATGTAGAGGGATTAGTTGCAGCGTCAAACCCTGCTAGACATTTATTGTGGTGTGTCAGGACAAAGGATAAATCATGAGAAATCATCAATACTTTTAAGCAAAGGTTGTCTAGGCCAAACTAGAGAAGCAATCAAGAACTCATTGCAGGTTCAGAATGAATCATTGTCTGGTTGTTATTTTGGCATGTCGACTGATGTTAGTCACTCGAAGAATGGAACGTTCAAGTACTTGAGAGATTGAGTATGGGAGAAGATAAAGGGCAAGATGGAGAAACTTTTTCGGTAGAAAAGGTGGTGTTGATCAAGTCTATAGTGCAGGCTATACCTGTCTAATCCATGCCTTGTTTTAGACTGCCAAGGGGGTCGTGCGAGAACATCACATCACTCATAAGGCAATTTCGATGGGGAAGCAAGCAAGGAAGAAGGAATCCCAGTTGGGCGGCATGGGTCATAAAATACTAGACCAAAACACATAGGAGGTCTAGGCTTCCGTGATTTGGAGATTTTCAACTTGACCCACCTTGCATGACAAACATGTCGGACAATGACAAAGGAATCATCCCTAAGCGTCAGGATCCTCAAATTGGTCTATTTCCCAGAGTCCCCGCTACTTGTACCCGAGTTAGGATCACACCCATCTCAGATTTGGAGGGCTATTTTGGATGGCCGGGACACTTCGGCGTAGGGCATTGTTTGGAGAATTGGAGATGGCGAAACTACTGACATTTGGGTACACAATTGGATTCTAAGAGATAGGTTTAAACAGCCGATCACATCCCTTTTTCAGAACCCCCCAAGGAGAGTAGTGCAGCTCATCGACGCTACTACAACATCATGGAATGAGGTATTGGTTCAGTCTATCCTTACCCCTTTTGATGCTGCGGAAATCCTTAAGATACCTTTTGTGCACATGAAGGGTAGTAGTTTTTTGGGCCTAGCATGAAGAGAACCGTGGAACCTTTAGCGTACGACCAGCGTACCGAATGATCTTGCGGACAAAGCTAAGTCGATAGGTGTGGTTGAAAGAAGATGAAGGAAAAGAAAAAAAAAGGAAAATGGGACAAGCAAAAACCGAAAAAGGAAATCCACACATTTTAAACATTGTCCAAGTTTCAAAAGATGTTCAGGAATTGTTCATGTTTTGAAATTTTGTTCAAAATTCAAACAATGTTTGCTCTAATATTGTTTATAAATGTTAAAACTAGTCAGCATGTCAAAATTGGTCACATTTTTAAATAAAAATATCGATGTTTTTAGAAAATATTTCATATATATGAACGTTGTTGCATTTTCTTATATATTTCACGCAACAAAATACCACAAGTAGCGGTTAGGTGAAGTGGCTAGCAGCATGCGCCTTTAAGTGTGAGGTCTTGAGTTTGAGTCCTCACAAGCTCTCCATTTTCTCTGTATTTTTACATTGGTAGGAGGGACCCCTGTTCAAGAATCCGTCTGATTAACCAGTTAATTTGATAATTAATCCCTACTCGTAGGGTCACCAAGTAGCCAATAAACTTATAAATCATCTGATTAATTCATTAAATGGCCGATAACATGCCGATTAGCCTATTAATCCCCTACTCACCAGCAACTGAGCAGGTACCAGTTAATGATTTCCTCGGCAATGGAAGGTACATGGCTTAATGGACCGACCGGCTCGTGCCTGTGCAATTTGTATATGATGTCCCATGACCTATATCTAAAAAAGACCATTCTGCCTTTTTTATGAAAGGGGTACGGGCTAATCTCAGCCGTTGATGTGTTTATGAAGGATGTAGCGAAGGAGAATTGTTAACAAAAATGGCCCAGCATCACCCGTCTCCCTGCAACTATAATTGCTAGCCCTCAAGCCCTCAATCTTCACATCCCAAGTGGAGAGGCTTTTGGTCAAGTACCACCCCCATTGTAACGCCTGCCTCCAACAATGTCATATCGCAAGGTAGGAAAGATTTTTGGATTTTTTTTCTTTGAGAGTACGCCACGACGTACCATATTTTTATAGAAGATATAAAACAATTACAAGAGACTAAATCTCGCTGTGAACAGCAAGTGTAGAACACAACCACACACATTACACACAACACAATGAGCTTGTTCTAAGCAAAACATCAAAGTCGCATCTCGACCGACATGAGTCACCTCGCAGAGCAATGATTGCAATCAGACCTTCCTTGCTAACACACCAACCACCCCTGAATTTCCAAAAGGACATGGCGAGTGGGTGGCGAGACTCAATTGGTCCCAAAAAACCATCGTCTTTCACTCACCAGCTACGACATGCATTACGCCGATGCGGATCTACTTGGACTAGTGGCAAGCATGGAAGAACTGCAAAACATAACCTCCAAGTCGTGTCTCCCCACATGATGCTCCCAACAGAGTAACAAAATCGAGACGCCGTCGTCGCCGATCCGGAAACAAATATAGGCTTTCGCCCACAGACAACAACCCAAGCAAGAAAGGAGAGATGCTGACACACCTTCGCTACACCTCCAAGAGGAATGACACCCACAAGCACCGTCATTGCCGCCACCGAACGAAGACAAGCACGATTTTCGTCTGTAACATCAAGCACCTCCATCCTTGCCCACCGAATGGAGGCCACTATCCATGACGAGTCACCCCGCCACGACCGCAACACCTTGCCAAAGTGATCATAATGTCGTGGAATACTGACACCCTGCACAGCCAATGACACATAGCCCTTCTTCCTCCTCCCTCACGGCCAAGAACTTGCAGCTCTAGAACATGCCCCACTTCCAGCGCAGCCAAGGACCGCCACACCACTCCAGGAACCCACGCACCAGCTCCAGTAGGTCGCAACACGGCAACCGCATCCCTGAGCCCCAGATCAGGCAACCATAAGCCCCAGATTGGCCCAAAGCCGCAAA
>NW_021233687.1:0-3084 GCF_002162155.2 Triticum dicoccoides | reverse complement strand
TTCCGACAAACCGTTTGAAAATTGAGTCCAAAATACGATTTGCATCTTCCGTTTTGAAAAGAACGGTTTTTCAAAACTTCTCTTAAAACATGATGATTTTGCAAAAAATTCCTATATATTTGTAATGTAGATGTCAAGAGTTTTCCAACGATACATTACACATCCCATTCCGACAAAAAAATGATCAGTTCGACGAGGTGAAAATTATCAGTACAACCGCCTGAAACCATCAGTTCAAATATTCTGTTATATGGGACCGTGGGCTCACTTAAAAAGGCTAGCATCATATGGGAGCAAGGCGTGGATAACCTATACATATTCAATTGCTATATGACCGTTGCCTCTAAGAATTCTTTTCTTGGATAGCAGAGCAGCCGTAGAGAAGGCATGATTAGAACCTAGTGGCATCTGCCCCATTTAAAAACAAATCTATATTCTAAGGTGATTTAAAATGTTAAAATAAATTGAACCAAAATTTGATGTGTATAATTCCACAAAATATGTGTGCGACATAAAGCTTTTGAAAAACATATTGGATGTTTGACACCGAGATACATCGATTTCCTAGAACACCCAGACAAGGTATAGTCCCTAGCAAGCATCAGACGCCAACTATGGATCTTGATCTTTGCCGGTGCATGTAGGGACTAGATGGCCCTCCATACGGGATTTGATGCCGACCATGCTGGAAATCACACTCATAGTTAGACGATTTAACTAAGAAAATCCCATTCTTATTAGAGTGCAACGATAGAAAACCATTCATAATCCCCCTCAACCAACGGACTTCTTATAATTCTTTCTCTGTCCACCTGCCAGAATAATTCTCTGATGAATTCCTTCTACCATGATCAGGTCTCAATACTAATCAATTTCAAAAATTTCCCATCCTCGTCATAACCGTTTTTGCTTGGGCTGCCATTGGTGTTGTTGGGTTTCTTTGAAACTTTACTCAGTATGTTTCAATATATAAGACATATTACATTTTTAAAAGTAAACCTTTTTAAGTTTGATCAAATTTGTAGAGAAATATATCGAAATCCATAATAATTAATCGGTATAATTAGATTCATCATGAAATGAATTTCCATTTTTTTTAAAATTGTGGATGTTGACAATTTTGGCTCTGAACTTTGTCAAAGTTAAAGGAATTTGACTTTCTCAAAAATAACAGTGTGTTTTATTTTTTATGGTTTGATGATTTGGTGGGTCTTTCTCGATGTGATTCTGTTGTATCCCCGCTAAGAAACCCATAATTTCTGCGTTGATACCTGTATGTACTATATTAGTGCTACAATATCACATGGTGGCATTTCTTTCTTGTAGGTGGTGGGAGAGATGCGGAAGATTGATATGTTTTTATAGGCCGGTTGCTGTTGATTGATTTGAAAAAGGATTGGCTCTATAATTGTATACCTCAATCGAATCGAAGAGCTTCAAAATTAGGTAACAATAGTGACTTAAAATAATTGAATGGGAGAGCTCCTTGAGCAATTGTTGACCCAGTCAAAATTGAGTGACTTAATTTAAATTGAAGACCTTAATTAACTGTGAGGCCTAAAAAATTAGAAAGTAGTGTGTAGTATAAAATAATTGAATGTGAGCGCTTTGAAAAATTGTTGATGGTCAAAATCGGGTGACCCAATTTCAATTGGAGACCTTAGTTGATTGTGAGCCTTTTAAAATTAGGGAGCTTAGTGTTATAGAGGATATTAATATTCTCTCCATTTCCGCCCTTCAGATATGGCCTCTTTAAAAGTCTGGATAGCGGACAATATGCTTTGCCATGTGTAAGAGCTTCCCTTTTTCAACTCACAGCTTAGGAGATCACCTTATGGATAGTACTTAGTCCTTAGAACTTGAGCACCAATAGAATCAGGTTCCAAAAGTAAACGCCAACATTGTTTCGATTACATTGGTATATTAAAACTGAGGGCCCGTATGCGGGTAGTTGGGCATGAGGCATTCCGTCTGATCATTCATGGCATTTTTGCCTGACGGAATTGACATTTTCATAACGGACCGTGGGTAGTTTGGGTCTGGGGCATCCTATCTTAATTATCATTCCCGATGTTCTTAATTTCCACACTGAAATTGACATTTCCTAGCAAAGGGAAGAGGAGCGAAAAATCGCCTAGAATATGTTGAGACAATATTTTTTTTTGCAGTGAACTCACATGAAACATAGAGTACAGTGTCGAAGGTGGCTAGAATGGATTGTACAAACAATCGCTCATTCATAGTACATATTAGATAGTAAAACAATCTCTTGTTACATCAAGGAGTGCCCCTTAATAATCTCTTCAAAGCAAACACATGCGGTTAATCAGGTTGTGTTTATTCTATATATAGGAGTAGCGTAGTAATAATTTTAATTAATGTATCTTGTGCTTCGGTAGGTTCATGCGACAGGGTAAGATGCCAGCATGTCAACGCCACAGGCGCCCGTGCCTCTCTGGAGCTTCATGTAGCCTCCTTCTCCCCAGTTTTGGCCCCACGAGTTCTTGATGAGCCAGTAGCTTGTCCCATCCTGCTCGACACCGTAGCCCACCAGGGTGACCGCGTGGTTAATTTCTGTGCCGCAGGCGTCGCCGGTCATGATGGCGCCATTGTACATCTGGAAGCTCGGCTGCTTTCCATCGATGCCGACGGACACGGGCTGGTTGTTGTGTTTAATTTGTCTAGGATGCATGATTTTTTCGCCTGTTTTATCATGGCTAGATTTCGAATCTAGCAAACTGCAGCGTTGATCACCAAAGAAAGAAGCTGCAGTAGTGATTCAGAGGACTGTATGAGAATGGTTGACATATCCTGTCTGGGCTGGGCTTCTGCTCTTTGCAAGCAGTGCTAATATATGAACAAACTTTCCGGGGATTCTCTTCTTCTATGGGTGGAAGGAAGCCGCAACGAAAGTTTGTCAGGAACTTCGGTCAGTCTTTTTTTCTTTAGGGAACTTCGGTTCAGTGTAGAGCAGAGTAGGGAAGAAGTGCCAAACTAACTCTGAACGAGCTTCACTCATGCAGATGTCTCGACCGGCCTAGGCTGCTGGGCTGGTTTCCTGACTTGAGTACCAAAATCCCGCCG
>NW_021233686.1:0-2754 GCF_002162155.2 Triticum dicoccoides | reverse complement strand
GGCTAGAGTTTGGTCCAAAAGACTGAGATCTAATACCGGACAAATAATTGCGCTGAAGAAGGCCACAGCCCAACAAGCATTGGACCGTTTAAAAAATGAAACAAAATAAAATGTCAGAAAATAAAAAAGGAAATAGATTGCAAAAAGGATGAGGCCCAAAAAAATGGAAGAAGCTCATGAAAGTCGAATTGTTGGGCCAGGCCCATGTAGCTAATCAAAGCATAGGAAAAAAAATCATAAATAGGCCGAATTGTTGGGCTAGGCCCATGTAGAAAACCGAATTGGACTGGGCTGAATCTTGTGCCACGTCAGATTGCCACGCTGGATGCCTACGTGGCCTGGGGAGGTTGCTAGTGACCAAAACGCCACAATGGACTTATTTTGGTCATAAACGTTTGCGACCATTCCAGAAGAAAGGTCGCTATAGTCAGTTTACGACGCCCAGCTTTTAACCTTATGTTTTTGGTCACAAAAAGGTCATAAATGGAAATTTGTGACCTTTCAGTGACCAATAGTGGTGGTCATAAGTTGACATATTTCTTGTAGTGTCTCACCTTGCTCTTGCTGCCATGGATCTGGAGCTCGGGGAAAGGGGCGCCGCTGCTTCCCATCTACCTTGCCTGATCATATCTGTCGAGGCAGGACACCATCGACCTAGCGCCGGTGGCGTGCTCGCAACCGCTTCCTCTCCTCCACAATGGAGAGGAAACGAGAGAGACACGGAGGTCGCGTGCTGGGCTGTCTTTGTGGCGAAGATAAGGAAATAATTCACCGTGGGGAGGTGTTATCTACGGTAGGGTAGATACATGTGACAGTAAAATCCACGACGTAGCATAGGCGAGGAAACACCCTTCAAGCGCAGCTTATTGTGTTTGATTGTTCTACTCACCATTGTCTTGCAATGGCACGTTGGTATGAGATGTGTGTAACGAAAACATATGGAGAAGAGATGAGGGCACCATCATATAGCGAGAAGAAGGATGCAACCCAAGGACAAAAATTCTAGACAAGTGTATGTTTATAATCCTAATTCTAGGGTGTCCTCACAGAACCTACTTACAGAGGCGCGACAATGATCCAAAAAAACACTGCACATGTAACCGCTTGAATATTCCATATGACCGATGGGATATAGTATCCTTGTGCTTCAGTTGTGATCTAGTTTCACTGCCAACGATTTTTGTTTTAGTAGTAAATAGTAAACATATACAAGGGGTCATGAACACAAATGTTCAAACATGCAACATGGGTACAAATGGCAGACAACATACTGTATTGACGTGTAGTTCTGCTACTCAGGCTAATTTAGTGGACTCGATCTTGTTGTTCGGCAGATTTCTCCACATGCCCACCAAAACCTTGAACAGTAGGTGGACAGACACATCACCATCTCGATATATGATTTCACTAAGCCTAAGGCTCTCGCACTTGAAATCCACCAGGTTCTTGGAATACGAGTGAATGCGTTCCATCACCTCATTACTAGAT
The DNA here is from genome assembly GCF_002162155.2 of Triticum dicoccoides. Taxonomy (NCBI): domain Eukaryota; kingdom Viridiplantae; phylum Streptophyta; class Magnoliopsida; order Poales; family Poaceae; genus Triticum; species Triticum dicoccoides. Next base: position 1,266 of record NW_021233686.1, on the reverse strand, counting down.
TTATAACTCAAGACCCGTTGAACAGCATAAAATATTGAATATTATGGACGAAATTATGTTATGGTAATAGTTGATGAAGGATAAGCAAAGAACCTTGCAGCGGCGTAAAGTGAGCTTCTGCAGGTTACGTGAGTTCCGCAGGTAAGGCTCCAGCCCCATGAAGTCGTGCGCAAAATAACACATGTCTAGTAGTGGGCTCATAAAATTGGGGTGCTGCTAGGTGTCCTTGAACTGAAGGGTTCGTGTCGGACACGGACATGCACTGCATTAGGTTAACTTGACAAGGCTATCAAAACGTTTTTGGGCCTTGTGGCAAAGGAGGTCGGGAGCCGGGGTATGAGATACCTACCCGACCGACAGGAGTCGTATAGAGATACGATTAGCAAGGAGTTGCTTACTGGATAGGCATGTTGTTTAGCAGTGATGCTAAAGCTCACTAGTCGCATGTGCTAGTCGGATCCTGAATCACTGAGAGTTTACGGAGGGATGCTGACTTCGGTGGGAGTATTTTTGTTTAAGGCTAGAATTAGTACATTGCTTAGTGATTGCATATTTTTCTGTTGTAGATCAATGGCACCACCTGCACAACCCAACTTTGCATTGAAATCAATTCTGGGAAATGATAAACTGAATGGAACAAACTTTACCACCTGGTATAGAAATCTGAGAATTATTCTCAAGCATGATAAAAAGAAACATGTTCTAGAGGATCCACTTTCAGAGGAACCTGCCGATAATGCTAATGCCACAACCAAGAATGCCTACCAGAAACTCGTTGATGAATCAAACGAGATCAGCTGCCTCATGCTGGCTTGTATGGAGCCCGATTTGCAGCAGCATTTCGAAGATGTTGAGGCTTTCCATATGATCGAGAGTCTCAAGAGCACACTACTTAGTAGCAGCGCGTGTAAGTAAACTGCGCTACTGCTATGACTTTAGCAGTAGCGCGTACTAGCGAAAAGCACTGCTGCTATGTTTGAACTGGGTGCACATGGCTAGCCCAACCTAGCAGTAGCGCGTATATATGCCCGGCGCTACTTCTACTCTCCTTAGCTGTAGCGCACTTACGTGTAAGGCGCTGCTGCTAACGGAAATAAAATAAAGTGAAAAACAAGTAGAAAAGTAAATGAAAATGAAAGAAATAGAAAAAGGAGAAAGGGAAAAAAATAAAATGTAAAGAAAAATAAAAGAAAAAAGGGAAAAAGGAGAAAGGAATAGCAGTAGCGGGTTTGAGGAAACGCGCTACCGTTATGTTTCACTTAAACA
>NW_021233685.1:0-989 GCF_002162155.2 Triticum dicoccoides | reverse complement strand
CGGAGCAGCGGCCCTGAGATGGACGGCGGTGGTGGCAGTGCCCCATCCGACGGGGTACCTGATCTGCGCGGAGATGGTGGCGGCGGCGACTGCGAATTCAACGCCCCGATCGGATCCGTCGCGGGGTGGCCTTCCCCCGACCGGCGGCGCGTAGAGGGACCGGTGAGGAGATATCAGATCTTTGCCGGTTTACCGACGGCGGCGTTCGTCCAACCGCGAGATCGGGACGACGTGGCTTCCGGTGAAAATCGCGCCTGACTACCTGATCATGGCAGAAGATGGCGGCATCTCGAACGTCATTCCCTTTTCGAGGCATCGTCGTTGCAGGTCACGTCAACCTGATCGGAAGGTCAGAGGACAAGCATTTTGAATCATTGGGTGTAGTGCATCTGAGCCAACTTAATTAACCTTGATTTAGGTGTGTTTCTGCTTCATTTGATTGACTCAGTTGGCTCTTACTATGAAAACTCTCATAAATTGATTTTAGTTAAAATATTTCAATCACTGCAATACCTGCACATTAATATTTTCTAAAGGTGTTTTTTGAGGTCTTAGGGTTTATGTTCTGCTTAGGAAGGTGAGGTGGCAGTAGTTCCCTGAAGATGGAATAAAGTCCTTCCTGCGAAACCCACATCCTGATGGTGCATCTAGCATTATCGGAGGGCATATGCAGGTGTGTCTTTGGTAGATCTCATGGATTCGATCGTCGGTGGTCTTTGATGGATCTCCGTGGATCCAATCTTTGTTCATGTATTTACAACTTGGATGCTTCTAATTTATACATCTTTTAGTTGGCGGTAGTTGTTGTTCTGGTGTGAAGGTAATGTGACCTTAGCACGATGTCTTCTCAGCTGTCTACTACAACATGTTTTGCCCGGCTCTGGTGAGGAAGGGGATGACGGCGGCGCACATTTGGCTTGCTTTAGTGTTTGTATATAACTAGTACAAATGCCCGTGCGTTGTAACAGGCATGAAATCTTGCAAAACCT
>NW_021233684.1:0-1405 GCF_002162155.2 Triticum dicoccoides | reverse complement strand
TGCCCACGTCAAGAGGTATAAGACCTCCGACGATTTTCTTAGCCTGCAAACTAAGGGAGAAAAGCTCAATCGTTGAGCTTGTGCTCAGATTGTCTGAGCACAACAATCACTTGAATCGAGTGGGAGTTGATCCTCCAGATGAGATAGTGATGTTTCCCCAAAGTCATTGCCACCAAGCTGCTAGAGCTTCGTGATTAACTATAACATATCAGGGATAGATATGATGATCCTTGAAATATTCATGATGTTTGACACCGCGAAAGTAGAAATCAAGAAGGAGCATCAATTGTTGATGGTTGGTGAAACCACTAGTTTCAAGAAGGGCAAGGGAACAAAGGGATACTTCATGAAACGGCAATTCAGCTGCTGCTCTAGTGAAGAAACCCAAGGTTGAACCCAAACCCGAGACTAAGTGCTTCTGTAATAAGGGGAACAACCACTGGAGCAGCATTACCCTAGATACTTGGTAGATGAGAAGGCTGGCGAGGTCGATAGAAGTATATTGGATATACATTATGTTAATGTATACTTTACTAGTACTCCTAGTAGCACCAGGGTATTGGATACCGGTTCGGTTGCTAAGTGTTAGTAACTCGAAATAAAAGCTACGGAATAAACGGAGACTGGCTAAAGGTGAGCTGACGATATATGTTGGAAGTGTTTCCAAGGTTGATATGATCAAGCATCGCACGCTCCCTCTACCACCAAGATTGGTGTTTGCGTTGAGCATAGACATGATTGGATTATGTCTATCGCAATACGGTTATTCATTTAAGGAGAATAATGGTTACTCTATTTTGAATAATACCTTCAATGGTCTTGCACCTAAAGGAATGGTTTATTGAATCTCGGTCGTAGTGATACACATTTTCATGCCAAAAGATATAAGATAGTAATGATAGTACCACTTACTTGTGGCACTGCCATGTAAGTCATAATGGTATAAAACGCATGAAGAAGCTCCATGTTGATGGATCTTTGGACTCACTCGTTTTTGAAAAGTTTGAGACATGCGAACCATGTCTATTGGTGTATATGCATGAAGAAATTCCATGCAAATGGATCGTTCGGACTCACTTGATTTTGAATCACTTGAGATATGCAAATCATACCACATGGGCAAGATGACTGAAAAGCCTCATTTTCAGTAAGATGGAACAAGATAGCAACTTGTTGGAAGTAACACATTTTGATGTGTGCAGTCGAATGAGTGCTGAGGCATGCAGTGAATATCATTATGTTCTTACTTCACAGATGATTCGAGTAAATGTTGAGTATATTTACTTGATGAAACACAAGTCTGAATTATTGAATGGTTCAAGTAATTTCAGAGTGAAGTAGCAGATCATTGTGACAAGAGGATAAAATGTCTATGATATGATCATAGAGATGAATATCTGAGTTA
>NW_021233683.1:0-389 GCF_002162155.2 Triticum dicoccoides | reverse complement strand
GGCATCACAACATGACTCTACAACACAAGTACTTTATTTAAAGACTCAGAGAGCCATACATATCATACACACAAGTACGGTTCACACGACCCACATTCAAGTCATACAAGCATACAAGCGAACAACGGAAGTAACTTGTCTGAGTACAGACAACTAGTAAAATAAAAGAGGCTTGGGTAAGCCTGACTATACTACATGGTCCTTCATGAGCTCAGGATCACCACCTGGGCTTCAGCCTACTCATCGAAATCAACGTCTACGAAGAACCCATCAGAAGGGGTTGCAACGTCTTCTGTAAAACATAAATTAAGCAACATGAGTACAAAGGTACTCAACAAGACTTACATCAGATCCTACATACATGCACATTATCAAGAAGGGTTGGTGGG
>NW_021233682.1:0-1280 GCF_002162155.2 Triticum dicoccoides | reverse complement strand
AAGAACGCACCTATGTGAGTCTGATGTTAAACGTCGCAATCTATAGGGTTCTCTCTAGTAAACTCAAGAGTCTCAGAGTATGACGCATAAGCTCCACCCGCGGGGAAGACCCACGGTAGCCACGTATCGGTCAAGGCTTTATGTGAAGCTAGATTCGCAAAAAACTTGCAGTTCAAGGCCTAGTCCATTGTTCAAGTTGCTTACTAGTGTAGCACAGAGTTCTAGGTGGAAGTTCAACTTAAAAGTCTTCACTGCAGTACCAGTATATAAAACATTGTTTTGGAACTAAAGGCAAATTCTATGTGCCTCTAGGATCTGGTGGGGGATTACTGGAATTTTATCTATTTATGGGCCAACCCAATAACTATTTTAGAAATTCCTAAATTAATCCTAGAGGCCCACTTAGCCCATTTGTGCAAGGCAAGAGATACTACTAAAATTTAGTCCCACACTGCTAGTTTAGTGGGAGTTGGACCTCCTTATAAGGGAGGTTCTTTTCCCACTTGTATGAGCATGAGAACAAGAGAGAGATCCACGCGCGCTCCTCCTCCGCCGCCCGCCTCGGCATGCCACGCCATGCCACGCCATGCCACGACGTGACGCGCCGCGCCGCGCCGCGAGAATAAGCCGAGCCGATGTCTAAATTTTTGCCACGCACGACGGGTATTGCTACCTATTGAGCACTGCGTTGGTTTTCCCCGAAGAGGAAGAGATGATGCAGCAAAGTAGCGTAAGTATTTCCCTTAGTTCTTGAGAACCAAGATATCAATCCAGTAGGAGGCTACGCGCGAGTCCCTCATACCTGCACAAAACAAATAAATCCTTGCAACCAACGCAAATAGGAGTTGTCAATCCCTATAAGGCCACTTACGAGAGTGAGATCTGATAGATATGATAAGATAATATTTTTGGTATTTTTGTGATAAAGATGCAAAGTAAAATAAAGGCAAAGTAAAAAGGCAAAGGAAATAACTAAGTAGTAGGAGATTAATATGATGAAGATAGACCCGGGGGCCATAGGTTTCACTAGTGGCTTCTCTCAAGAGCATAAGTATTCTACGATGGGTGAACAAATTACTATTGAGCAATTGACAGAATTGAGCATAGTTATGAGAATATCTAGGTATGATCATGTATATAGGCATCACGTCCGAGACAAGTAGACCGACTCCTGCCTGCATCTACTACTATTACTCCACTCATCGACCGCTATCCAGCATGCATCTAGAGTATTAAGTTAAAAATAGAGTAACGCCTTAAGAAAGATATGACATGATGTA
>NW_021233681.1:0-1817 GCF_002162155.2 Triticum dicoccoides | reverse complement strand
AGCTACGGTCGAAGCAGATTGGCTTCATCGGCTCTTGAATGACTTGTCAGTTGTTGAGAAACCTGTACCAGGTATCCTTATGAACTGTGACAATCAAACTGTGATCACGAAAGTGAGCAGCTTAAAGGATAACACGAAGTCATCAAGACACGTTCAGAGAAGGTTAAAGTCTGTCAAGAAAATGAGAAACTCCAGAGTTATTGCATTAGATTATATCCAAACGTCTAAAAATCTGGCAAATCCTTTTACTAAGGGTCTATCACGTAATGTGATAGATAATGCATCGAGGGAGATGAGTATGAGACCCACAATATGAGTTGTTCACAGTGGTAACCAATTCTTTGTGATCGGAGATCCCGTGAAATAGATGTGGAAGACAAGTTGTTGGTCAACTGAGAGGAGAGTATCCTTACTATCAACAATACCACTCCATGAAGATGCAATACTCTCCTAATCTGCATGGCAGGTTGATGTATATCTAAATGTGTTCTAAGTGGTTCATTGAAGCAGAGATGTCGTCCTGCAGAACATCTTTTGAAGAACGCACCTATGTGAGTCTGATGTTAAACGTCGCAATCTATAGGGTTCTCTCTAGTAAACTCAAGAGTCTCAGAGTATGACGCATAAGCTCCACCCGCGGGGAAGACCCACGGTAGCCACGTATCGGTCAAGGCTTTATGTGAAGCTAGATTCGCAAAAAACTTGCAGTTCAAGGCCTAGTCCATTGTTCAAGTTGCTTACTAGTGTAGCACAGAGTTCTAGGTGGAAGTTCAACTTAAAAGTCTTCACTGCAGTACCGGTATATAAAACATTGTTTTGGAACTAAAGGCAAATTCTATGTGCCTCTAGGATCTGGTGGGGGATTACTGGAATTTTATCTATTTATGGGCCAACCCAATAACTATTTTAGAAATTCCTAAATTAATCCTAGAGGCCCACTTAGCCCATTTGTGTAAGGCAAGAGATACTACTAAAATTTAGTCCCACACTGCTAGTTTAGTGGGAGTTGGACCTCCTTATAAGGGAGGTTCTTTTCCCACTTGTATGAGCATGAGAACAAGAGAGAGATCCACGCGCGCTCCTCCTCCGCCGCCCGCCTCGGCATGCCACGCCATGCCACGCCATGCCACGACGTGACGCGCCGCGCCGCGCCGCGAGAATAAGCCGAGCCGATGTCTAAATTTTTGCCACGCACGACGGGTATTGCTACCTATTGAGCACTGCGTTGGTTTTCCCCGAAGAGGAAGAGATGATGCAGCAAAGTAGCGTAAGTATTTCCCTTAGTTCTTGAGAACCAAGATATCAATCCAGTAGGAGGCTACGCGCGAGTCCCTCATACCTGCACAAAACAAATAAATCCTTGCAACCAACGCAAATAGGAGTTGTCAATCCCTATAAGGCCACTTACGAGAGTGAGATCTGATAGATATGATAAGATAATATTTTTGGTATTTTTGTGATAAAGATGCAAAGTAAAATAAAGGCAAAGTAAAAAGGCAAAGGAAATAACTAAGTAGTAGGAGATTAATATGATGAAGATAGACCCGGGGGCCATAGGTTTCACTAGTGGCTTCTCTCAAGAGCATAAGTATTCTACGATGGGTGAACAAATTACTATTGAGCAATTGACAGAATTGAGCATAGTTATGAGAATATCTAGGTATGATCATGTATATAGGCATCACGTCCGAGACAAGTAGACCGACTCCTGCCTGCATCTACTACTATTACTCCACTCATCGACCGCTATCCAGCATGCATCTAGAGTATTAAGTTAAAAATAGAGTAACGCCTTAAGAAAGATATGACATGATGTA
>NW_021233680.1:0-863 GCF_002162155.2 Triticum dicoccoides | reverse complement strand
TACATCATGTCATATCTTTCTTAAGGCGTTACTCTATTTTTAACTTAATACTCTAGATGCATGCTGGATAGCGGTCGATGAGTGGAGTAATAGTAGTAGATGCAGGCAGGAGTCGGTCTACTTGTCTCGGACGTGATGCCTATATACATGATCATACCTAGATATTCTCATAACTATGCTCAATTCTGTCAATTGCTCAATAGTAATTTGTTCACCCATCGTAGAATACTTATGCTCTTGAGAGAAGCCACTAGTGAAACCTATGGCCCCCGGGTCTATCTTCATCATATTAATCTCCTACTACTTAGTTATTTCCTTTGCCTTTTTACTTTGCCTTTATTTTACTTTGCATCTTTATCACAAAAATACCAAAAATATTATCTTATCATATCTATCAGATCTCACTCTCGTAAGTGGCCTTATAGGGATTGACAACTCCTATTTGCGTTGGTTGCAAGGATTTATTTGTTTTGTGCAGGTATGAGGGACTCGCGCGTAGCCTCCTACTGGATTGATATCTTGGTTCTCAAGAACTAAGGGAAATACTTACGCTACTTTGCTGCATCATCTCTTCCTCTTCGGGGAAAACCAACGCAGTGCTCAATAGGTAGCAATACCCGTCGTGCGTGGCAAAAATTTAGACATCGGCTCGGCTTATTCTCGCGGCGCGGCGCGGCGCGTCACGTCGTGGCATGGCGTGGCATGGCGTGGCATGCCGAGGCGGGCGGCGGAGGAGGAGCGCGCGTGGATCTCTCTCTTGTTCTCATGCTCATACAAGTGGGAAAAGAACCTCCCTTATAAGGAGGTCCAACTCCCACTAAACTAGCAGTGTGGGACTAAATTTTAGTAGTATCTCTTGCCTT
>NW_021233679.1:0-1347 GCF_002162155.2 Triticum dicoccoides | reverse complement strand
AATGTTCACAAAAAGATTCAGATATACACATGTTCAGTATGTTTATGCATCCAAATGATTGAGATCACAAAAAGATTCAGATATACACATGTTCAGTATGTTTATGCATCCAAATGATTGAGATCACAGCCAATATGATCCATGGACGAACTTTAATTACCTAGGGTACAGACTGGTAAATGATGTTCAATCAGAGGTACTTCTTGCTAAATTTAGTTCTTGTACGAGTAAACTTTCGAGTACATAAGAGGCAGCATAGACAATCTGAACTTTGCTTGTAGGTTTATCCTCAAATAGTGGCCTCGTGCTGATGGAGGTTTGAGCAACTTGGCCACTACTTTCATCCAACTAGTTTACTGGCTCATCTTGGTCCTGTATCTCGCCAAAATTCTACATTGCAGACGAGAAAGGAGGCGTTTGAGAAAATGAACCACCCAAATTTTTTGTGCAGTTCAACTGAAATGGAGCATCCTTGGCGTGCAGACTGATTAAGTCCTGGATGAATATACGCGTCAACCAACTTGTCTGGAATCTTTAGACTCCATGCCATATAGTTCGCTACCATATGTGCCGATAACCAAAAGGCACAAGTTGGGACCAAAGACTGGACTGCGTTTTTCTGGTCTATGCACCAAGCAATATTTTTGGCGTTTACTCTCCTAATACTTGGAGTTTGACAATTGGTTGACGCCGGTTGATACTCGGATGAATATAGGCACTTCTTGTCAACATCGATGCTTGTCTGAGTGAACTTTGGAGTACATAGCAGCAGCATAAGTACCTGTCCATCTGATCATTTTGTGCAGTTCTACTGAAATCACCCGATGTAATGATTTGCCTGCGAGTTCAGGCTCCAAATTACTCCTTTATGAAATCGGCAAACAGTAGCACAATACCAAATTACCAAAACATATGATAGGCACAATAATTAGGATAAAGACCAGTAACAACCTGTGTGAGGTAGCATATCAATTACTATTTCCTTTGACTGGAAGCTGAGATAAGCCAAGCGACTGACAGCAAAGGAAGAAAGCAAGCAGAGATTAGCGACTGACAGGAAAGGACGGAAGCTGTCGAGGCAATGAAGCACCCAAAGTTTTTGTGCAGTTCCACCAAAATCGAGCATCCTTGTTGGCACATATATTGAGAGTGAGATTACTGTAATAGTGGGACTAGTTGATGAAACATACACTAACAAATAGAAGCACCCTCATTATCTTAATGGGTAAAGTTAGCAACATAGTAGTCTTGCTTAAAGAGAGGTATTAGTTTATTTAATCAGTGCCAATTAGCTCAACTCAACACTCAAAGCATTGCCATTTATCATAGGTTGCAAAACTTAAAAGT
>NW_021233678.1:0-384 GCF_002162155.2 Triticum dicoccoides | reverse complement strand
AATGCACATGAATGAGAGGAAGTCACTTCTTTCATCCAAACATATACTTCATGAACGGGACATGAAGAAAATGCTTACACAAGTTTTCAACACTAGGTTGATGTTCAACATGAATCATGGGGGAGACAAAATGTTGTCGATGGGCTCAATAGCAAGTCATCGGAATTTCCATATCACTGGACATCCACCATCATGTGAACACGGTGATAACATTGGTCAGACCAAAAGATGTAATGGTGTCTGCTCAGGGGATGAACCACAAGTAAGACAACATTACAAACATCGTTGGTTCTGATTTGAATTGACGATAGCCCATACTCAAGTCAAAGTTTTGACAAGATGATAGACCCAACAACTGATCACGAGGACCAATCAATGAAGATA
>NW_021233677.1:0-6412 GCF_002162155.2 Triticum dicoccoides | reverse complement strand
ATACTAAACGATCAAGTGCTAGGCTAACGGAATGGGTCATGTCAATCACATCATTCTCCTAATGATGTGATCCTGTTAATCAAATGACAACTCTTTTGTCCATGGCTAGGAAACATAACCATCTTTGATAAACGAGCTAGTCAAGTAGAGGCATACTAGTGACACTATGTTTGTCTATGTATTCACACATGTATTATGTTTCCGGTTAATATAATTCTAGCATGAATAATAATCATTTATCATGATATAAGGAAATAAATAATAACTTTATTATTGCCTCTAGGGCATATTTCCTTCACAAACGCAATTGGAGACACGGATGTTTTTGTCGTGGTTCCGATAGGTGGTGCTATCGTACATACAGGTTGATGGAGACTTCAACCCACGAAGGGTAACGGTTGCGCGAGTCCACGGAGGGCTCCACCCACGAAGGGTCCACGAAGAAGCAACCTTGTCTATCCCACCATGGCCGTCGCCCACGAAGGACTTGCCTCACTAGCGGTAGATCTTCACGAAGTAGGCGATCTCCTTGCCCTTACAAACTCCTTGTTTCAACTCCACAATCTTGTCGGAGGCTCCCAAGTGACACCTAGCCAACCTAGGAGACACCACTCTCCAAGAAGTAACAAATGGTGCGTTGATGATGAACTCCTTGCTCTTGTGCTTCAAATGATAGTCTCCCCAACACTCAACCCTCTCTCATAGGATTTGGATCTGGTGGAAAGAAGATTTGAGTGGAAAGCAACTTGGAGAAGGCTAGAGATCAAGATTCATATGGTAGGAATGGAATATCTTGGCCTCAACACATGAGTAGGTGGTTCTGTCTCAGAAATGGTAAGCTGGAAGTGTAGGTTTGTTCTGATGGCTCTCTCCACGAATGAAGATGAGGTGGAGGGGTATATATAGCCTCCACACAAAATCTAACCGTTACACACAATTTACCAAACTCGGTGGGACCGAATCAACAAACTCGGTCGGACTGATTTAGTAAACCTAGTGACCGTTAGGATTTTCGGTGGGACTGACATGCAACTCGGTACGACCGATATGATTAGGGTTAGGGCATAACGTAATCTCGGTGAGACCGATTAAACAAACTCGGTGAGACCGATTTTGGTAATAAGCTAACCAGAGAGTTCGTCAGGTAAACTCAGTGGGGCCGATTCGCTCATTTCGGTGAGACCGAAATGTTACGAAGGGGAAACAGGGAGTTTACATTGCAATCTCGGTGGGACCGATCGCTCACTTCGGTTAGACCGAAACGTTACGAAGGGAAACAGAGAGATTACAATCCCATCTCGGTGAGACCGAGATCCCTATCGATAAGACCGATTTGCCTAGGGTTTGTGGCAGTGGCTATGACATTTGAACTCGGTGGCGCTGGATAGAAAGAATCGGTATGGCCGAGTTTGACTTTGGGTTTAGGTCATATGAGGATGTGAGAAAGTAGTTGAGGGTTTTTGGATCATATCACTAAGCACTTGAAGCAAGAGGCTCATTAAGCAACACCTCATCCCTCCTTGATAGTATTGGCTTTTCCTATAGACTCAATGTGATCTTGGATCACTAAAATGTAAAATAAAGAGTCTTGAGCTTTTGAGCTTGAGCCAATCCTTTGTCCTTGATATTTTGAGGGATCCACTTTCATCATCCATGCCATACCATTCATTGAGCTTTACTGAAATAATAGTCTTGGAATAGCATTAGCTCAATGAGCTATATGTTGTTATGAGTTACCAAAACCACCTAGGGATAGTTGCACTTTCAATCTCCCCCTTTTTGGTAATTGATGACAACATATAGATCAAAGCTTCGACAAATGATAATAAGATTGAAAAACATCGTCGCTTTGAGAAGTACGTGATAAGCAAGAGCTCCCCCTAAATTTGTGCATAGTTTAAGATTTGCTTCGGACTGCAAATGCACAAGTAATTAGGCTCATGGGTTACTCTTCCATGTCACATACATCTTGGTGGAGCACTCAAAATAAAGATTGAATACATGCACTCATCACCAAGCAAAGTGAATGATCATATAAGGATAGGTAAGATAATATCATCTAACAAGCATAAGTGTAGCTTATGATCAAACACATGATCATCAATGTCTCACAGATAATAGCATAGTATCTCAAGCAATCAAAAGCAAACAAAGTTTAACCACCAAAGCAAGAGAGAACAAAAAGCAACTCTCTCTCTCTCTCTCTCAGCCTATGATCTATACATTTTTCTCCCCCTTTGGCAACAAGTTACCAAAAAGTTCATAGAAAATGCATAGTACTAGATCGACTCTCAGGCTTGATCTTCATGTGGTGGTGTAGAGATGGCTCCTTGGACGAAGGCTTCAGTTGAAGTGGATGGAGCTGGAGGAGTTGGTGCTGGAGTTGGTTGCACTGGAGCTGTAGGAGCTATAGCTGGTGTAGATGAAGTGGCTCTGGTGTCTGTCACAGGCACTGCAGCTGATCTCTGAGCTCTAGGCACTCTGGCAAATGCATCAGTGGTTGTCTTGCCCTTCCTCTCCTGCATGTCATCCTGTAGCTGCTCCACAACTGACTGAATCTCAGTTACTTTGACATCTAGATCACAGAATTTTTGTTCCATGATTCTTTCCAGGCTCTCTTGGTTTTGAGTTAGGGTGGCCAACCCCTTCTCAATCCCTAGAGTTGATGCTATCAAGTAACCAAGCTGCTCCTGCTTGTTCTTCAAAAAGTACTCAGATGCCTCCTCTTGAGTTGGCATCTTGGTAGCCTTCTCTTTCTTTGCTTTCTCCTTCTTCTCTTGAGCTTGTACTCATGATGGTTCATTCTCATTCATCACAACTTGATTGTCCTCAAATTCTGGATAGATAGCAAAATGTTCCTTGTCCAGCAAGTATGTGCATGTGCCCATCTTAGAGTTAATCAGCTCCTGAATCTGTGGGGCATACCCACAACTTCTCTTCTGGTCTGCTGCTGTCCTCTTGATGGTCTCAACAATGAGGCTCATGATCTTGAATTTCTGTGGCACATCTAACAAGTGTAGCAAGTTTATAGCATGCCCTCTAATCATGTTGTGGTCACCTGACTTGGGCAAAAGAGTATGACTTAGGATCTAGTTAATTGTTGGGAGTCCTGACAGAAGATAATGAACTGACCCAAACTTATGTGTCTCAACTGCAGCATCTGGGATCTCCTTGTACATATGAGCCATGGTATTGTGGTCCATCTTCTTCTTGGCATAGACATCCAAGTCATCTTCATTCTCCTTTGGGGCATTGATCAGATTGGCCCATTCCTCAATGGTTGACTGGTACCTTGTACCTTCAGACATCCAAACTATCCTGCCATTTGGATAGAAATGTGTTGTGGAGTAGAATTGCATAATGAGCTCATCATTCCACTTTGTGAGCTTCTACCCAACAAAGTCTGCAACTCCACAAGCAATGAAACTGTCTTGCACTCCAGGATAGTGTTCTTCATTCTCCTTCATGTAGGTCCAGTCGACCCACCTCATATCACACACTATAGGTTTCTTGTCCAACAACACTGTCTCATAGAAATCCTGCTGTTCCTTAGTGTGGAACCTGTAATCAACATGAGTTCTTCTCCTGGTAGCATATGGATCTGACAACCTCCACTGTCTGAGTCATGCATCCTTTCTTAACTTCATGTTCTCAGCCACAGGATGAGCATCATTATGGTCTGGAATCTTGGGCTTTAGCTTCCTCAGGACTTGTCCTTCATCATCCTCCTCATCAGCAACTTCAGGCACTGGGGCCTTGTTCTTCTCAGCAGCTGGAATACTCCTGGTGTTCCTCTTTGGTGCAATCTTGGGCTTGGGGCAGCTTTGGGTGCTTCCTTGGGCTTTAATGTGGCAGCCCCTGACTTTATAGCATCACCCATCAGCTTTTGTGCCTTGGGTGCTGCAGCAGCAACCTTTTCTTCCTCTTCTTCAGAGTCTCTCCTCATAGAGGGATTGCCAAGAACCTTGGCAGTAGTGGTTCTGGCCCTCTTCTTCTTCTTATCTTGACCAGCAGCTTCATCCTCTGACTCAATAGTAAACTTCATGGTTTCTCCAGTGGGAACCTTCTTGGGTTCTTGGCTTTTGAGCTTTTGAGCTTGAGCCAATCCTTTGTCCTTGATATTTTGAGGGATCCACTTTCATCATTCATGCCATGCCATTCATTGAGCTTTCCTGAAATAATGGTCTTGGAATAGCATTAGCTCAATGAGCTATATGTTGTTATGAATTACCAAAACCACCTAGGGTAGTTGCACTTTCACCACTACGTCTACGTGTGCATCAAAATAGCGAAGACAAGATTTTTTTTGGACTTTTTAAAAATCTTTTTTGAACTTGGAGTCAAGTTTGACTACTATACAACAATCTTTGTTTTCTGGCCAGTTGGGGTTATCTCGATCCGATCTTAACGCCGAGGCTAACCTCCTCCACGGGTCAAGTCTCCTCCTGCTCAATCGATTGTTCTCCACCGGATCCACGCTGAAGCACGCGCGCACCGCCATGACGCCAGAGCGGTCGCCTGAGCCCTGCCGCCTCCTCAGCTCCCCTCCGGCCGCGACCAGCTGCATGCCTACAGCGGCCACCACGGGCGTCGCCGCCGTGTCCTTGCCTGACGACGTCGTCTCTGACATCCTCTCCAGGCTGCCGGTGAAGTGCGTGAGTCGTCTCCGGTGTGTCTGCACAGGGTGGCGCGCCCTCATCTCCGACCCGGGCTTCGCTGCCCTGCATAGATCTCGCCAGGCCGAGCCCCTCATCATCGCCAGCATCTACCAGGAATACCCCTGGGGATCCCGCGGCCTGTAGCTCATGGACATGGACGGCAATGCTGTGAAGGTGATCAAGGGCGGAGGCAGCATCGGGTTGCTCTCCACAAGCATGGACGGCATAGTCTGCGTCACCGATGCTTATTCCGAGGACGCTCACGTGATTGACCTAGCCACGGGGGATGTGCTCGTAGACTGCCCTAAATCGCGCCCTAGATCAAGAGGCAGCATGTTGACGTGCTTCTGTGGTTTCGGTTGCGCCGTGCCGTCCGGCATGTACAAGGTGGTCCGCCTTTGGTCGGATCAAACTTGCGAGATCCTCACCGTAGGAGAAGACATAGAATGGAGGTGGATGGAGTCGTCTCCAACTAAGATAAGCTCTCCTCTTGGTATCAATGTCAACATTTACTTATTGATCTCATGGCAACTAGATCGTGACTGCTTAGTTTGCTTCGAGCTCGAGAGCGAACAGTGGAAGGAACCAATCAAAGGCCCAATGAGCACAATGGATTTCGGGCCATGGAGTAGGAGCGGAAAAGTTTGCATAACTGAGCTCAACGTTTCTCTATGTGTGGTTCGGTTGGTCGAACAAATGACAATATGGCTCATGACCGAATCCAATGAAGATAGGTGGATCAAAATGTACACGGTCGCAATTGCCCCATCCACCTATTGTGCTAAGCCTCTGTGGGTTACACACGATGGAGGAAAATTGATCTTCTACTCTTGGCTGCATGGACAAGCACCGGTTCTCCAAGTTTATGATCCTCGCTCTGAGACATGTTCAACGCTGCGGGAACTAGAATATGACGTTGAGATAATTCATCTTTGCAGCTTGCAGTTGAACCCTTTTGTCACGAGGAAGATTTGAGGAGCACGGTAGTTTTCTTTATGGAATGCCATAGTAGTTGAATCCACTATACTTTTAAAAGTGTGCCTCTTTATAAAAATAACACATGTCAATCTCAACACATATGATTTGCACAGACATTGCCAGACTCGTTCCTGAAATTCTTTGTGTGTCTCTACAAGTTCTTGCTTCTAGAATGCGTTTATGTATTTGGAGTACGCGATGTCAAAGAAGATGTATAATAAGTATAATAGCAACGATCAATTTTGCCGCCACGTATCAACCCATCGATCAAGTCGTCCTCTGAAAGTGCGTTATATCGACTAGAGGGGGGGTGAATAGGCAATTTTTATGAATTCTTCACTGAGGAATTTGCTGGTGAGGAAATTCCTTGGCGAAGAACTACTGGCAGCGGAATAAGTACTCAGAAGTAAACATAACAGAATACAACCATGGTCATCATGATGAAATGAAGACAAGCACAGAGTACAGAAAGCATAATCACAGGATTACACAAGATGAAGACAAACAGACTGAAGAAATTGAACTGAGGAAATTGAGAAAGTCCTCAGTCGAAGTCTTCAAGCACAGATATGAACAACATTCAACACAGTAATGAGGAAATGGAAGGGTTGAGGAAATAGAACCAGTTAGTTGGTGAAGACAATGATTTGGTAGACCAGTTCCAACTGCTGTCTCAGTTGTACGTCTGGTTGGAGCGGCTGAGTATTTAAACTCGAGGACACGCAGTCCCGGACACCCAGTCACTGAGCCGCAACTCAGGACACCCAGTCCTCACC
>NW_021233676.1:0-944 GCF_002162155.2 Triticum dicoccoides | reverse complement strand
GACTTCGACGTTTAGCTTGTTACCTCAGCTACGATCTTGTGCCTCGGCAGGATCTGGTAGATAGTCAGGCTTCTCAGCCTTTTCCAGTTATAGATGTCTGTACCCAGACATGATAGCTTCCGCTTGTGCTTTGACTTGTATGCTCTGATTGTTGGGTCGTGAGACCCATGTTTGTAATATCTCGCTCCTCGGAGCCTATTGAATAAATTACTTGAGTCGTAGAGTCATGTTGTGATGCCATGTTGTATTGCACATATCGAGCATATTGTGTGTATGCTATTGAAATGCTTGGTATGTGTGGGATCTGACCATCTAGTTGTTTATCTTTAGTAGCCTCTCTTACCGGGAAATGTCTCCTAGTGTTTCCACCGAGCCATGGTAGCTTGCTACTGCTCCGGAACACTTAGGCTGGCCGGCATGTGTCCTTCTTCGTTCCTGTGTCTGTCCCTTCGGGGAAATGTCACACGATGAATATCGGAGTCCTGTTAGCCCGCTACAGCCCGGTTCACCGGAGTCCTGCTAGCCCAGTGCTACAGCCTGGATTCACTCGCTGATGACTGACACGTTCGATGCTGGGTCATGAATGCCTGTCCCTGTAAGTCTGTGCCACTTTGGGTTTACGACTAGCCATGTCAGCCCGGGCTCCTTATCATATGGATGCTAGCGACACTGTCATATACGTGTGCCAAAAGGCGCAAACGGTCCCGGGCAAAGGTAAGGCGACACCCGTGGGAATACCGTGCGTGAGGCCGCAAAGTGATATGAGGTGTTACATGCTAGATCGATGTGGCATCGAGTCGGGGTCCTGACAGCGTTGGTATCAGAGCTTGACTGCCTGTAGGATTACCAAGCCAAACTGGTCGAAGTTGAGTCTAGAAATTCTTTAGTTATATAAGGGAATTGATTGTGGGATGGAACGTAAGGCTCTTTTACTCCTTATACCT
>NW_021233675.1:0-1607 GCF_002162155.2 Triticum dicoccoides | reverse complement strand
AGATGCCACCGTCGATGCCTACTACTTGTCATTTTAGAGCCGCCCCCTACAACCACTAGCTAGTTGGCTGCTCTGAGAGAAACTGACACTTGTCATTTTAGAGCATTCCATCCTCCGAGGACTTTGAGCGAAAATCATCAAGTGAGGAAAAACCCAAACCCAAACACCTACAAACCCAAAGTGATTGAGCATCACTGAAGAGATTGATACTGCGTGGATCTGACGCTTGTTACCTTTGAAGACCGTGCTTCTTCCAGACGGTTAGGCGTCATGGTCTGGAGCATCCAAGAGGAATTGTGGATCGCCGAGTGACCGAGTTTGTAAAGGTTTGGAAGTCAACTGAAGACTTACCACGATTGATTGGGCGAGGTCTGTGTGACCTTAGTTTAAGGAGAATACGCTGAGGACTGTGTGTCCGGGACTGTGTGTCCTCAGATTTAAATACCTAGCCGCTCCAACCAGATGTATAACTGAGACAAGAGTTGGAACTGGTCTACCAAATCATTGTCTTCACCAAGCCAACTGGTTCTATTTCCTCAACTCTTTTATTTCCTCATTACTGTATTGTGTGCTTGTCATATCTGTGTTTGAAGACTTTGACTGAAGACTTTCTCAATTTCCTCAGTTCAATTTCTTCAGTCTGTTTGTCTTCATCATGTGTTATCATGTGTTTACGCTTTCAGTACTCTGTGCTTGTCTTCATTTCATCATGATAACTATGCTTGTCTTCTGTCATGTTTACTTTTGAGTACTTATTCCGCTGCAAGTAGTTCTTTGCTAAGGAATTTCCTCACTAGCAAATTCCTCAGTGAAGAATTCATAAAAATCGTCTATTCACCCCCCTCTAGTCGATATAACACACTTTCACATCTTTCATCAATTTTATTGCATCTCAAAGAAAGGAGGTTGAACAAATGTTCCCTCGGAAACGATGTGGAGTAATTCACGTGCTGTTGCTGTCTTCGCCTTGGTCGCATTCCACAAAATCCTAGAGGCTTTCCATCAATGTTGTAGTGCAGAACACGCCCATAAAGCTCGATCAGCAACTCACACTCGTTGTTGTGGTGACACCTTCGATGTCTACAAATTCAGTTCGAGACCTTAAGGCCCAAACCTTTGCCTCGTAATCCCACATGACAAAAGCATCTACAAAATGATATCATCAAAACCGCCACACGTCACAAGCGCGTTATCCATCTCCACCAGTGATGTCTGAAGATAAAGTAGGGTTGGACAACGCGTCTATCAGAATGTCCCAGTCACGGTATTGAATACCATTGTGTTGCTGAAAACATTATAGTGCTGCACCAACCACCAATGTTGTCTGCCATGGTGGGAATGTGATCTAGCTGCACCTTCCATTACAACTAACTTGTTAAGATTTGACTCGTGCCGCAAGCCTAGCCTAGTGGCATCGGCCTGTCGGGTAAAAGTTAACATTGAAAGTATAACCATTATCTTTCATTCTCCATATTGAGTAGAGTACCCGACATTCTTAAGATGGAGGATGTTGGTAGAAGCTACTATGCTAGTTCTGGACAATGGCCAAGGTTTGATTCAAGAAGCAATAGGAGGGGAGCACACTGTCACGTAGTCAGGTTGTTGAC
>NW_021233674.1:0-1838 GCF_002162155.2 Triticum dicoccoides | reverse complement strand
TTTTGGAGGAACTCTGGACTGCCAAATGCAGGAGAACCTGTTCGAAGGGGCACCTCCAATGATCCTATAGTACAATGATTTAACTAGAAACCGTCCTGAGGAAGAATGAGGCCAGACCATCGTATCCGGAGCCTCCGAGAGCAAAGGGAATAAGGCGGAGAGTCTTTGCCAGTCTTCCAACTCTTCAGGAGACAAGGATCGACAGAACGCCAGGTCCCAATTATTAGCCGATACCTCCGCGATGGAGATATTTGGGTTAGGGCAGTACGAAAAAAGAACAGGAAAGCTAACAGCCAGAGGGGTATCACCACACCACCAGTCAAGCCAAAAACGAACCGAGGATCCATCACCCACAATAAACTTAACATGTTCCAGGAACAAATGTCTAACTCTAATAAGGTCCTTCCAGAATTGAGAGCCACGTTGGGCCCCAGCAAACATCGGGCTAGAATAAGGAAAATATTTAGCTTTAAGAATCGAATACCACGTTGGGCCCCATATGCTTCGAGTAGAGGAGCCACATGGGGAGGGATGTTTGGCCCGACCGCCGCCGTCTGTCACCTAGAGATTTTGTCCACCGGCACTGACCAACGGCGAGGTGGGAGGGACAGGTGACTAGTGGCATCACCGCAAGATTACCTCCTATGTCGTCCTAGGAGGACGATGCTGGGGGCAAAGGGGGAGACGGATGTCACGACGGCAGAAAAAAAGGGCAAAAACAACTAGTATTGTTTTATCCCTACAATTAAATGCATGAGCTTCGTTGAACTGCTGCCAAATGTGCAGTATTAATGGTGTGACTAGAAACTACGCTTGTATAAATAACTAAAGGGCTAGCCAACTCAGACGTTTGCGAGCCTACTAGCAGCAAATATATGCTTGTATGCCACAAAGAGTTCAAAGAGACTAGCTGATATCATTCTGAAGACAAGATATAACGTAGTACTAGGAAGCAACGAGTGTTAGCGAACGTGTGTTCGTGTCCTCTGTGCATGCCTAGTTTTTAGCCTAGCATCGGTTGAGTCAGTTGAGCTGTACATATATAAACCAGTGTAACACCAAATGAAGAATACAAGAGCTGTTGCACGCCCTCTCTCTCTCTCTATCTCGCTCTGGCTCCAACATGGTATCAGTTTAACTGAGATCCGTTTCTTCCGCTGCCCCACTCTCCCCACGCCATGAGCTCCTCCTCCTCCAACTCTTCCACCGGCGACTCCTCCTCCGACGAGCCGTTTGATCTCCCGGTTGCCACCCAAACCCTGCCCACTCTTCAGGTCCAAAGCCTTCGCATCCGGGACCACGTTCTCATCACCCTCGACTACGAGAAAGAAAACTACGGCCTCTGGCGCCGTCAGTTTCTCTCCGCCCTCGCCAAGTTCGGCCTCACCGATCATGTCGACGGCTCGCCGGCGCAGGCTACATCCGACTGGGCGCTCAACGACTTCGCCGTCCTCTCGTGGTATAACGCCACCGTGACGCCCTCAACCTTGGAGATCGTCCAGGAGCGCAAGAACTCAGCATACACCATATGGCGCTCGCTCCGCTCGCTCTTCCGTAGCAACCGCGATGCGCGCATCACCTATCTCCTTGATGAATTTCACAGTTTTCTTCAGGGAGATCTTTCCGTCGTTGAGTACACTTCTCGGCTCAAGCAGATGGCTGACACCCTTCGGGACCTCGGCCATCGCATCAAGGACCGCGACCTCGTCCACAACGTTCTCCGCGGCCTCGACGAGCGCTTCCAGCACGCCGTTCCCCACATGACGAGTGGACGTCGGCCCTCCTTCATCAAGCTGCGCTCCTTCCTCCAGCTCGAGGAGCAGCGCCTCAGCCGCCAG
>NW_021233673.1:0-1575 GCF_002162155.2 Triticum dicoccoides | reverse complement strand
AGAAATAAATCTTTACCGCGGAACAGGAATGGGACTTGCATCGGCGGCAGCAGTAGCAGCATCGCCCTTTAACTTATGTGTAAGGATAGGATTGTTTGGATTTTTGCACATTGCTGGTTTGATGCTATCCATGTTGAAGCTGCCAGTGAGCACTATCTGTCTCAGGCTTGGGAGTTTGTCAAACCCGTACATGTCTGCCTTGCTACTGGAAGTGGAAGTCCAAACAATCCTCTCAAGCTTGGGAGCTGCAGCTGGATCAAAATTGATTTTGGTGATGTCTGAGCCATCAATGACAAGAAGCTCGAGTTGTCCGAATCTTTTCTCCTTAAAATTAAGCTTGTTGTCTTTGTATGAGTCATAGCGCAGCACAACAGTGTGCAACCGCAAAAGCTTACCCAGGACTAGTTCTATATCATCAGCCTTCAGGGAGGTACGGCATAGAACTATCTTGGAAAGTCGATGAAGCTTTTTAATCCAAGTAGGTAGCCTTGCTATCTTGCCATCGATATTAAGGCTTTGAAGGGACCTGGGGTGTGAGATATCTTGATCTTTTGTATCCAAGTCAACATCAGCCTCTGCTACTTCAATATGGACCGACAACGAGGATAGGTATTCATCTAGCTTCCCGGTTACTCGAAGCAAGTGGGTGATAACATCAGGGTTGTTGCAAGGGATAATTACTCCCAACTTCCTCAACTACTGCAGCTGACCAACAGCATCCAACTCTTTCACATCAGAGACTTCAACATGGGATAGTACTTGTATGTTTGTCATGCTCCTAATTCCATGAGGCATTTGAAGATTGCAAAATGATTCATTAGATCCAGTGGCACTAGCTGCTTGATCCATGAGGTGTTTGTGACCAGCAAGCAGATGCACTAGCTTCTGGAGCACGACATTCACAGGGAATGATTTTATCTTGGTTCCCCTCATGTCAAATGTCACCAAGTGCTGGAGCTTGCCGATTTCCTTGGGCAGCTCCTTAACATCTGTGTTCCTTAGACTTAGATACTTGAGCTGAAATATCTTGTTGCACATGTTCTTCAGTTTCTGCTTGTCTAGTCCATGACAACCTTCTAGGTATAGAACCTTGATCAGTCCCAGTTGAGAAGATGCAGGCAGTGAGTTCAGAAACATTACTATGTCAGGCAAGGGGTCTTTAGAATTTTTTTCTTGCGTTGGAGTGGTACGCCTGGGTATTCGCCGGCACATGTTGAAATGTGTGGCCTGTTGCTGATTGGAGAGTTGTTGAAGTTGCATTCTATTGCGAATGGAAAGGCGGGGAGCCAAGTCAGCAGGTAGCAGATCTGTGTTCCCAACATAGTCCTCACAGGCCATATTGGTAATGAAGGATAAGACATGAGGATGTACCCTACAAGTCTTGGCTTTGCCTGTTGGGCTGATACCACCGAGAAGAACAAGGCCTCGATCAACCAGCGCATTGAAGCCACGCTCGGCTTCATCCAATGCATGCCGTGTGGTGATGAGGTTTTCAGCAGCCCATCGCCTTAATAAGCTTGCCCTCCTAATATTGGAATAATGGGGGCCATGGAACATGGATAGGTAATGCAAGCA
>NW_021233672.1:0-835 GCF_002162155.2 Triticum dicoccoides | reverse complement strand
ACTCGCATGGAGCATCTCTAAGTCCACAACAATGTGAGCACCTATGTTGAGTGGAACCTGGGTTGACAGGTTATGAAAATACGACCTGAAACTTGAAATACACAGATAAAATTTATATACCCATATTTCTCATAGAACAAAAAACCTTTAGGTTAATAGATATCTCATCTGCTTTATAAACTACAAAAACAAAACATGAAACTGCAAAAATATATCCAAGAAATACGCTGGCTGGCCCTGCCGGTCATTGGAGTCACCATAGACGGCTAGCTCTAGAAAAATAATTTACCAAAAGTGTAAGCACCCATGTTGAGCCAAACCCGGGTTGGAAAGTTATAAAAGAACAAGCCCCGAAACATTAATTACAGAGATAAAATTTTCATCTAGAGTACATATTTCTCATACAAGATTTTTTTGTAGCTCAACATAGTCATAATTAAGTATCGAGCTACAAAATTCAGACATGGAACCTCAAAGTTGTAACAAATAATTGGGTGAGAAGGAACTAGGGATGTATGCTCTACTTTTCGGTCGACCTGAAACTCATTTGGTAAATTTAACCAAGGTGGATTTTAAAGCAAAATAAATATACTTGTATACCACCTACTGTCAGCCTCCTTCTACGCGGTGTCATCACACAAACACAAGCACGCGCTGAGAGTTGACGGCCATGGGAGCTCATAAGGGAACGCTCGACCAGCCCTCTTGTTCAGCCCCTGTGCACATTCCTGCATCATGTTTTGGGTGTCGACATTCAACAACCAGATGTACTCGGCACGGCATTCACTGCCACACAGTACAAAATACCTTGGAGTTGAGCCTGAGGTGCTCTATC
>NW_021233671.1:0-1538 GCF_002162155.2 Triticum dicoccoides | reverse complement strand
TTGTGGAAAGATGTCAGCGAACTCCTGCAAAATGTTAGTGACAGCAGGAGGCAAAGAGGAAGGCACGTCCTCGAATGAAAATAATGCCTCTTTGCACACAAAAGCATAGCAAACAGATTTGCTGAAATCTAGCTCATCAATATCAGATTTGGTGGCAAATAAACATGCACTTTTCAATTTAATTTCAGAAGCAACACTAGATGGTTTATTATTAGGCTTCATTTGTTGCTCAAATTCTTTTGCCACAATCTGATTTTCACTCTTATTCTTCTCCTGTTTTGCTTTATTAGCTCTATTAATATCATCTTTCAAAATAGAATCAGGAGTCATAGGAAGCAAAGTAATATTTTTATCCTTATGAACAAGAGTATAATGATTGTTTCTACCATGGTGTACATCATTTTTATCAAATTGCCATGGTCTACCAAGTAATAAGGAACATGCTTGCATAGGTACCACATCACAATCAACATAATCAGCATATGTAGAGATACTAAAATGCACACGAACAATACGTGTTACCTTAACCTTGCCGCTGTTGTTGAACCATTGGATGTAGTAAGGATGTGGATGTGGTCTTGTGGTAAGAGAAAGCTTCTCCACCATCTCCATGCTAGCCAAGTTGTTGCAGCTACCTCCGTCTATGATGACGCGCACAGAACGTTCCTTCACAACTCCCTTGGTATGGAACAAATTGTGCCTCTGATTTTGCTCAGCTTGTGTGACCTGCACACTCAAAACACGTTGAGCAACTAAACATTCATACCTGTCAGCGTCTTCAGGAGCCATGTATTGCGTCTCATGATCAGAATCATCTCCACCATGTTCTTCACGTGTAATAAGAGCCAAAGTCTCCTCATCATAGTCACTAGCGGACTCATATCCACCATCCGTGGTAGCAATCATCACGCGCGGAGATTTGCATTCTCTCGCATAATGACCTCCTCCCTTACAACGACGACAAATAATATCACTTGTGTGCCCTGTTGATGCCATGGAAGAAGAAGAACTCCGTGCAGGCCCAGCAGGTGCGCTCTTGGCAGATAATGGTGGTTGTGCCTGTTTTCTTGTATCACGACTGGAGGAGGCACCTAATTGAGGTGCTGGTGCAGTTGAAGTAGAAGATGCACGCGGTGTCCATGATGAAGGTCGGCCTGCAGAAAAGTTAGTTCACGCCAATGCTTGTCGATCCTGCACTTCACGTTCAGCTTTACAAGCAAGATGGAATAAACGAGTGATATTAGTATACTCCTTATAGTCTAGAATGGTCTGAATCTCTCTATTTAATCCACCCAGAAAACGTGCAAGCATAGCTTCATTCTCCTCAACAATACCACATCTAATCATGCCAGTTTGTAATTCCTGATAATATTCTTCTACAGAATTTTTCCCTTGTCTTAAACGCTGCAATTTTTGAAGCAATTCACGTTGATAATATGGTGGAACCCAACGCGTACGCATAGCAGTTTTCAAAGCAGCCCAAGTAGTTGGAATAGGATATAATCTACAATGTTCAGACCACCATACACATGCAAAAC
>NW_021233670.1:0-990 GCF_002162155.2 Triticum dicoccoides | reverse complement strand
GTGGTGGCCTCGGCGAGCTCGGGGAGGCACCGGAGCCGACGAATTTGACGAAGACGGCCGGCGGGTCCGAGGTAGAAGACGACGTCGATGGCGGCGATGCGGCACGTCCGGGGCCTCGTGGCTCGTTGTGGAGGTAGAGGGAGGACCCGCGGAGCTTCCTGGGGCGTCGGTGAGGCTAGGGGTGGCCGGTGGCCATGGGTACGGCGACGATGGCGGCGAGCTCCGCTCGGTGGTGTGCGCGGGAGGGAAGCAGAGGAGGGAACGGGGTCCAGGGGAAGAGAGGGAGGGCTGGACGGCTCCGGGCGGCTGCGTGGCGTCTCCACGCATGGATAGGCTCGAAGGGGGAGGCCTCCAGCGCGAAGCAGGAGGTGGTCGGCGCTCTTCGGGCGCGCGCCACGCCTCGCCTCTGCCTTCTGGCAGAGGAAGAAGAGGACAAGGGGGGGGGAAGGTGGGCTGGGCCACGCAGGTGGGCTGCACAGGGGAGGCTGGGCCAGCACAGGTGAGCGCCAGGTACTTCTTCTCTCTCTCTTTTATAATTCTGTTCTGTTTTATCTTTTCTATTTTCTGCAATTTGTTTTTGATTTGATTTAAAATATCAAATCATTTTATAAAATCCTGGAAACAGTTATGGGTGTTTTCTGAATTATTTCAGTGACCCCTAACAATTTTCCAACATTTATTTGAACATTTAAATTATTTATAGTATTTAAATGCCCAAAGTCAAATACAATATGGTTTAATTCAGTGACCAAAATATGCCCTGCAAAAATATAAACCATTTTTGGTAGATGCTTCCACCTCAAACCAGAAATGTTGAACATTTTTAGAGGACATTTTGAGTTCAATGAAAAAGGTTTTATTTTGACCCTAGTTGAATTCATTTGGTGTTAGGGCTTAGTCAATCCCCATCTCAGGTTTAAATGAAATTTAAACATGATGTAACACTCTAATGCATGCACTAGGCATTGTCAGAACTAGGGATGTGACAAC
>NW_021233669.1:0-461 GCF_002162155.2 Triticum dicoccoides | reverse complement strand
TTCAAGGAGAAGGAGTATCTTCATAAGAGCTAATCCGGACTTATGAAAGAACTTCGATATCCTCGCTGATGGTTCCTAACCAGAACTCGGTAGTGTTTTATTGTAAGACTACCATGTGATCATGTTTGTCTGAGGCAGCGTGTCCACATGTTTGTAGCAGAACCAGCTCATGTTTTGGAGCTTGCTATCGTAGTTCATCCCCGATGAATCCCGCAACGTCATCTCGTCGATTTGTGTTGCAAACTTTCATTTTTCTTCCTAGACTCGATGAGTCTGGAATATCCTGACACCAACCAGATCTGAATCTCAAGCAGATATGATGGTTGGAACATTTCCCAAGAACTATAATATTGGTCCCTCGATAACCGGTAAAGTGGATGTCGTGGCCAACACACCCAGCCGGAAGACCTATCATTGTAGTATCTTGTTGAGGAAGTTGGCCACCTCCCCATAAGGATTTC
>NW_021233668.1:0-1885 GCF_002162155.2 Triticum dicoccoides | reverse complement strand
GGAGGTTTTGTTCCTCGTCTCCGGCAACTCCTGCCGCCGCCACCGCCCCGGCCATTCCAGCACCACCAGGGCCTCCCCCTCTCCACTCTCTCCACCAGTAACCTTCCCTTCCTCCCGTGAACCCTTTCCCCTGCTCAATTTTGATCGAGAACCACCGCAGCCCCAAAACCACTCTGCTCCCGAGGCCTCCTCCGCCGCGAAGCTCAGCGTCGACGACTCCCTCCACCCCCGTCGACCCAACAACCACCGAGAGGACCGCCCTGGTCTTGCGGATCCATCTCGACTCTCTGGAGCCCGCGGGGAGCAGCCATTCGCCGGCGTTGATCGCCGTCGCCTCGCCTCCGTTCGGGCGAAGGAAGAAGAAGGAGGGATGGACTGGTCAAACCTGACCAGTGGGCCCCCTGGACCCACTGTCAGTGACCCCGCCCCAGTCCACGTGGGTTAAGTGGAAGCGTATTTCCGAAATACGCCTTCGACGTGTTCGTATATATTCGAAATGTTTTCTTTTCTGTTTTATTTTAAATAGCAGATTTTGACCAAACTTTGACCGGCTATAACTTTTTAAATACAACTCCAAATAAATTAATTCTTTTTCCTACCTCTCTCAAATATTGTGTTGTTTATTTTAAGATTTATTTGAAAAGTTTTCAAAACAACTTTTTGTGCTGTTTTGATTTTATGTATTAATTCAAATATATCCTTTTAAATAGGATTTTTGAAGATTTCAAGATGTTTTGGAATGCACCCTGCTTTCCCATGACCTGAAGGCAAGCATTTTGAACCCTGGTGTAATTTTTGTGTGTGTTGTTGACTCGGTGACAACACCACCCGACGCGAACATACGTCATTTTATGTGAGGATGTGATCCTACTCATGAGTGCATGTTAATGATTTTTATGCTGATGAGTTGATATGGAAATCACCGTCATATGCCTTTCATGCATACCGGAAGGGAAGCCGGGAAGGCCTCTGTCTTGGGTAGACACGGTCTTGTTCCTAGTCCTCCGTCGAGACGGTCGTGTCTGGTATGGCATGATGGGGTATGTCACGTGGTGTTTCTATCTGTTGGTTGAAGTATATGCATTGTTATGCTAATCTTGCAGAGAATATTACAACCTCCCGAGTCGACCGTAGATCGAGTCTTGTGCCAGTAACCCCCATACTTGCTTCGTACTACCACTCGTGTCTACAACAAGTAGGGTATGGTTCAGTAAGTTGTCAACCCCTTTCCTAGCACACACCGTACAGAGAGGCCATGGTGGAAGATACTGGAAGCATCCGGTAGTCATGCCACCGGGTCCGAGAGCATGGGTGTTTCGGTTGTAGCCGAAGGGGGTAGCTCCCCATTTTGCGCGCGGTATAAATTTTGTGATCCCATGTTACGTCGAGGTTGTAGCCTCCCCACATGACAGGTGTCGTGGGTGATTCAGAACACATGTGAGTTAAGCTGGTGTGTGCAAGTTTGGTGTGTTTCGAACTAAAAGGCCGTGGACGGAATTAGTCTTGATGGACTAAAGAAATCCGTCACTCGTGGGTAAAGAGTACACCCTCTGCAGAGATTAAACCTATTCGAATACCCGTGCCCATGGTTAAGGACTACAGTCTGGGATGGGTCAAGTGTCGGTCTTAGTGTCGGTCTTCGGAGGTGAAACTGTTAAACCAGAACTGGAATCACAACTAGTGACTTGTGATGATTATGATTATTATTTTCGTTGTGAACTAACCCGTGATATTTTTGGTATTATCGAATATCCCTGGGATGGTTCTACCTCCGGGATATTCACTATGATTGTTTCTTTTAAAGCCCTTTATGTGGTGTCGCTAAGACGCCCGACTGTGGCATTTCTTTTAAAGCCCTTTATGTGGTGTCGCTAAGACGCCCGAC
>NW_021233667.1:0-2364 GCF_002162155.2 Triticum dicoccoides | reverse complement strand
ACAGTGTCCGGTGAACGCGGTAAGGGCCCGACAATTTGCAGTCCAACATACGTTGACGCTGTAGGCCGTGCAAGTATCTGTACCATGCCAGGCTACCGGAAAATTCATCCAACACCGGGATCCTTGTTTATTTGACAAAAATACCAGATGTTGTTTACCTTATTTATTTTTATAAGCACATATTAATTCATCCGAACAAAACTACTTTGCCCTGCTATATTTTATATACAAGAAAATTATGTATTAAAAAGTGGTATTACGTCACGGAGATGGAGGCATGACAACATCATTCGACACAACTGGTTGTCCTTACTCAACGGATTCCCGCACCGGCTTACAACGCCGTGGTTATTTCTCGCGTCCGCGCCGGCTTATAACGAGGAGGACAACTTACTCGTCCGCACCGGCTTACAATGCCGCGGCCGATTCAGCTATCTGTGCTATCTCTGATGTTGCGGTCGTCTTTGCTGATCCCCTCACCGGCCGTGATAAGCCGTTTCGGCCGCTTCATGTCACTTGACCCGGCGTAACTGCGGTCTCACCTTGCCACTATGAGCCGCCCCGGACTTGTTCCATTTGCCTGAACCACCGGAACTATATTGAGTCGTTGGTCTGCCTGAGCCGGCTCTGTCGCGATGAACGGATCATCCGTCGTCCGAACAAATCAGGTGATATCCATCTTAATTTATCTTATTAACACTTATTATTTTTGTCAAAGAACAATTACTCTGCCCTGTAATATTTTTACGCAGGTCAATTTTTTATGCCATTATACCACGGATATGGAGTGCATGCACTAGAATTCGTCCATGCCACGCTGCTCGACAGACATGCGTGCAAGCCGTCGTTCCCGCGGTTCAGTCCGCATCAACTCGTCAGGACCGTGCGCATTGCCCAATAAACCACGTAAAGGCTGGTCTACCTCAACACACGGCCGACTCGTCCGTCTGTACCGGCTTACAACGCCGGTGCCGACTATCCCCGTCCACACTGGCTTACAATGCCGCGGCCAATTCATCTGTCTACTCTCATGGCCGACTCACCCATGATTGATTTCAGTTTCACTGTGGTGATCATCAACTCCGCAGTGGATATTTTTTGGCCTAACATATCAGGTGAAATCCATCCATTATATTTTATATGATATGTCGCTTTTTTTAAAAGAGCAATTACTCTGGCTTACAAGTTTTCCAATGCAGGACAAATTGTCTACTACAAAAAGGGATTATTATATCACTGGGCTATTGGATAACTCATACCGGTTTATATCACGGTTAAATATGGAGAGTCTCAAGCCAACTCCTCGAGTAGTCTTTAGACTCGAGGGTTACAATGACATGACTCGGGACTTCCGGGTCATTGGAGGGAATGATAACCCAGTTCCAGAAGACACCGCCATATTGATGAAAATTTAAAGGCCGTTAGAAGATTGTCGGTTCAAAATAAAGATTCCGGTTTAAAATCCTGTTCAAGAGAAATCTCTCTCCCGCAAAGCTTTGAAGCTCTCAAATCCAGTTCAAACATCCGGCTCAAGGAAAATCCGTATCTCATAAAGTTTTGAAGCTTTCAAATCCGGTTTAAAGTTCCAGTTCAAAAAGAATTAATCTCTCGCAAGATTCTAGTTCTCAGGAAAATTAAAGGTTGCCAAAGAGAAACTTGCTGCCATGATGCGTGGTTCAAACATGGGTATCCTGCCTTACGGCTTATCTTATTATGGTTGCTTGGGGGCTTCCTGCTCATCGAGCATAGCTATCGGTACCCTCTTGATCGGCGCGATGCCAAAATTTATAAGGTCATTTGGGGGCTTCCTGATCAAACATAGGTCGTATTTGAACCGAAGAGAACATAGCTATCGGTACCCTTTTGATCGGCACACTGCCAAACTCACTAGGGGGCTTCTTGATCATATTCGAATCATAGCTCAACCCCTTTTGGGCCGACGTGGATCGTATTCGAATCAGCGTCGTTAAACAACTCTCAAGGTCATTTGGGGGCTTCCTATTCAAACATAGGTCGTATTCGAACCAAAGAGAACATAGATGTCGGTACCCTCTTGATCGGCAACGCCAAAGCCACTGGGGGCTACATGAGCGTATTCGAATCCTAGCTTAACCCCTTTAGAACGGTTTACTGATCATATTCGAATCAGAAGCCTTGATTTTCTTTTTGTCTGGATTAAGTTTTTTGAACACAATCTTTTGGGTTTTCAGACTTTTTGCTCATATCTGAAGCATATATATGTGGTTTCTATTAACCTGCCCTAGCTTTCGACGAACAAGTCGCCAGCATATGACAATATTAATACTTGGAAGGTTGACTTCTAAGTTTTGGGTTATCACCCTTACTGCACAGGTATCATAAGCC
>NW_021233666.1:0-424 GCF_002162155.2 Triticum dicoccoides | reverse complement strand
TTCCAAAAGCATGAGCTCATGAGGATGAAATAAATTTGTTATAGCACCATTAGGAATATCATGAAAAGTTTGACCCCACACAAAGTCTATGTATGAATTATGGGGATGCAAACTAACTATATGGGTACACTGTATATCCGGATCACAAGGTGGGACAATCAACGGAAACATTTCAAAATTGATAGCAAGCATAGTGTGCATAGTACGATCCGTTGATTTAGCTTTCCCATCATTTACTATTTCATCAGGGGTCATAGAAAGCAAGTTGATGGTTTTTCCTTCAAACACAAGAGTATACGTAATTTGTTCTACCATGATGAGTAACACTATTATCATATTGCTAAGGTCGACCTAACAATAAAGAACAAGCTTACATAGGTACAACATCACAGTCAACGTAATCACGATATGAACCAAGTGTAAA
>NW_021233665.1:0-3253 GCF_002162155.2 Triticum dicoccoides | reverse complement strand
CCCTACCCGAGATCCGCCGGTTTTCACAGCGACAGCCCTCTCTTCCATGCTCTGTATTTCCTATGGATCAATCTCTTCAAATTCAACCTCCCATTTCACGATTGTATCTCGCTCTATGTCTCCCACGCTACCATCAACTAGCTTTGCTTTAGAAGGTAAGAATTCAACACTCAATTCGAAGGCGCGAGCAACATTGCCCCTGTTTATCAATGGCGGGCTCTGTGAGGCACCGAAAGTAGACGAGGCACACATCGCAGGGTTGAACAGGTTGGACAGGGTGATTGCCTGGTCGACGTAGTCTCTCTTGGCTCCATATCGTTCAGCCCAACGCCGCCCCGCCGCCGCTCCCCAGTCCCACCCACCTCCACAATCTGGATCTTGTGGAAAACAGGGGCAAACAGAGGCTCACTTGGTCAGATCTAACTCAAGACGGAGGGGAATGGTGCCGAATAAACTCACCACATGCACAGCCACGGCCGTGGATGAAAGCTTCGTCGTCGCCGCCGTCGAGGAGAACGAAGAAGAGAGCAGCAACCAGAAGCAGGGGAGAAGCACGTGTTCAGTCAGGCGGGGAATCGATGCCCTGACAAGTGGGACCCACCACCAGACGCACTAATGAGTTTGACCCCCCTTTTTTTACCTTAACCGCTGTCCCGATGACAACCGAACCCGTGTTTTAACCACCTGGTCGCATTGGGGCTATTGTTGCCATATAAGATGGCCCATAGGAGCTATTTCTGGCAACTACGTCGCACTCCTTCTAATTCACATGAAATATGTCACATAGGAGGTATAAGCCCCTTGGCTATTAGTATATTTTTGCCCTGCTAACCCGGATTATGGATGTGGCTACCCCTGTTACCATTGGAGCCTCATCTTTGATAGGGAAATAATGGTGGATCAACTGCCGATAATATATATTTGCGCTAGATCAAATAAGGATAATGATTTAATCTGCAGAATAGCTAGAATGTGTATATACGAGTGACTTATTCGAGGTACCACTTGTAGTTGTTAATTCCTTACTGCTCATGGAACAAAAAAGAAAAGGCTCGCCGGCAGCTAGTGATGCCCACATTATTATACAAGGTACACACCTGCCCCCATAGTAAAAAATATATACTCCGCACTGCAAGTGCATGGCCAACTTGAAATATAGTACTGTAAGTAGTATGAACTTTGAGCTAATATAACAAGCCTTGCCGATGTAAGTGCAAAGAAGATAGAACCAGAGGATGCGACAAGAGACTCCTTGTTTGGATGTCGAATGGTTTTTATATCAGTCAATAAAGACTCAGAGTGATTGCAGTGTCAGTCCTATTGAACGGCTGAATGAACAAGGGCTTTCATATTGGATGCTGATAAGTGTCACACGTGTGGGTGTTATAGAGTCTGCTCATACATTTTGTGTGGTGTATAAGAGGAACAGCCCACACACCTACGTGTGGGCAAAACAAGTAATGCCCACACACCTTCTTTTTTTCCTCCCGATCCCTCTCACACGCATGCGTGTGGACGAAGTAGATAACGCCCACACACCCCGTATGTCAGGTCTCGTACCTCGTGGTCCCGCACGCCACGCGTGACAGTCATCCCGTGCCCGCAGTTGCCATGGTCTAGACCCTCGTCCATGTTCGTTTAACTGCAGTTGTCGTGTCGCTGAACTACAGTTGCCATGTCGGACAACTACAGTTGCGATGGTTGCTCAACTGCAGTTGCCATGTATGGTCTGGTCTACTGTAGTTGCCATGATTTCAAAACTTTAGGAGTTGCCACATACTAACACTAGACAGTTGAGAGAGTTGCCATGTGCTTACAAGCATGCTAGGGCAGTTGCCATGTAAAAGGAAGAGTTGCCATCTACTTACGTGCACACTAGGGCAGTTGCCACCTTACAAAAACACATGGCAACTCGGTAAAAGAGAGTTACCATCTGCTTACGTGCACACTAGGCAGTTGCCGTGTACCCTGCAAAACACATGGCAACTCGGGTAAAAAAAGAGTTGACACATGCTTAAAAAGCACACTAGGGCAGTTGCCATGTGCACTGCAAAACACATGGCAACTAACAACTTGGGTATGGGAGAGGAGACGGGCGTGTGGACAAGATGACAAGTGCCCACACACTAGCCCTTGTGCGTTCGTGCAAAGTGGCGTGTGGGCGAACTGTTGAACGTCCACACACCAGCCCCTCCGGTGTGGTGAAACGGCTGTGTGGGCAACCGGGTGAATGCCCACACACCAGGCCAGTCCTACGTGGCACTAGAAACATGCCAAGATTCGTGTGCTCACGAACGGACGCGGATCCACGCGTGTGGGCGAGATGAACGTCCACACATGTGGGCGTTCACATTTCCGTTCATATTTCCCGGCACAATTTGATTTCAGTTTTCTTTCTCTTTTCTGTTTCAACTTTAATTAATTTCAGTTTCACATTTGCTTGCTTGGAGATTGATAGTGTTGAGCATATATCCGACAATTTCGTTTACAAAACCATCGGTAAATACACTACAAGAGGCGCTCCAGACTTGGCTAGCATGATATTCTCACAATATAGCAGGACAGGGTGTGATTTTCTAGCAACACAAAGAATACCCACAGCGCGATTTTCATTCAAGTAGCTGCATCGAATGCCAAGCCAGTTTTGCAGGCAGAAGCTCTTGCAGCTGCTATAGCTCTCTATACTAGTGGGAAGATGTTACCTTACTTATCTGAAAATCTGATTGTAGTACTTTTTCAGGTGGCAGTGAATGAATGATATTATTCGAGCTCCTCGCCACCGGCGTTATCCAGCCGACCCGTCCGATATGTTTGCTCCAGGAACCGAGCCTCTGCTGTATGTGAGCTATTGTGCACAAGCCAGGCACATCATATTCTCGGCCTTTTGGGAAGCATCAGAAATATGTTCCTCTTCTGCTTATGCTTATCATGGATGAAATCTTGTGATTACCCCAAAATAGACGCGCGGCGGCCTCCCCCGCCAGCTCGGCACGGCACTCCGCGGCGACGCCACGTCGAGAGATCTCCGTGAGTAGGTGGATACCCGAAGCCGAAGGATAGACGATGGAGCAATGGCGGCCGACGTTGTCCCGGATTTGGGGATCGGCTCGATTGGCCGTAGCCCATGAGGAGGAGGCCTTCGCCGCAGCAGGAGCAGCAATCTCAGGTGGGCTTGGGCCAGATGTTCTTTTTTCTAGTTTCAACTTGGGCCAGACGTCCGCGAGGGCTTTGTCTCGCTTATGGCGAGACACAC
>NW_021233664.1:0-555 GCF_002162155.2 Triticum dicoccoides | reverse complement strand
CAATACATAAATTGAATGAGTCGGTTTTGTGGGTCCATTTCCTAGTACCTGAGAATATATATTTTTAAACGAGGCAAAAGATTTGCCATTTTCATTGATTAAGAGAGAAGGGTTTTACAGTGTAAGGCCAAAGGCTAGAATACAACACATCACTCTCGCGGCATAATGTTACTCAAATATTTTGCTCCCACAAAAAGCGAGCACTCCTCTTTGATCTTAGCGACCAACACTCCCACCGGAACTGCAGTGCTGCGGAAAACTCTAGCACTTTGTTCCTTCCATATTTCCCAAGAGATGAGCATCATCAGTGAGATAGGCGGCCTTCTCAACGGAGTTTGCTTTGTGCCATTCTGACTCCATCAATCCTTAACCGAGTCCAGAACAATCCACTCATCGGGCCGAACATCATGAAGTGCAAGCCAACCTTTGATTATGCCCCGGACTCGAATGGTTTACCGACATTGGAAAAGGAGGTGGGCCGCCGATTCCTGAACTTGTTGGCATAGTAGACAAAGATTGCAATTCGTCCACCCACGGCAGTGGAGTCTGTCAGCC
>NW_021233663.1:0-1736 GCF_002162155.2 Triticum dicoccoides | reverse complement strand
TTAATCTTTCACAATTGCTAACACTCATGTGATATTTATGGTTTCAAAGTTTCAATCGGACATAGAGAAAGATAGGGGCTTATAGTTTCGCCTCCCAACCTTTTACCTCAAGGGTAATGTCAACAATAATAATTTATGAAAACCTACATCCAAGTGGATATATATATCATCGTTCCAACACAAAGTGCTTGCCAAAGGAAAAAGTGTAAAAAGGAAAGGTGATGATCACCATGACTCTTGTATAAGGGTAGAAGATAAAAGTAAAAGATAGGCCCTTCGCAGAGGGAAGCATAGGTTGTCATGCGCTTTTGTGGTTGGATGCACAAAATCTTAATGCAAAAGAACGTCACTTTATATTGCCGCTTGTGATAAAGACCTTTATTATGCAGTCTGTCGCTTTTATTTCTTCCCTATCACAAGTTCGTATAAAGCTTATTTTCTTTGCACTAATAGATCATACATATTTAAGAAGCAATTTTTATTGCATGCACGATGACAACTTACTTGAAGGATCTTATTCAATCCATAGGTAGGTATGGTGGACTCTCATGGCAAAACTGGTTTAAGGGATGTTTGGAAGCACAAGTAGTATCTCTACTTGATGCAAAAAATTTGGCTAGCATGAGAGGGAAAACATACCCATTAAGTTGTCTTCCTTGTCCAACATCAACCTTTTAGCATGTCATATTTTAATGAGTGCTCACAGTTACAAAATATGTCCAAGATAGTATATTTATATGTGAAATCTCTCTTCCTTTAATATTCTTTCATAAATTGCTCAAGTGACCAATGCTGCGTTTGCTGACTTTCAATAAGTTTACTACCTATACTTATTATGTGTGAAGTCATTACTCCCCATGTTATAAGCATATGAAACATATATAAATTTTGATTTTATAATATTCAATTCATTCAACCATTACTACAAAAAGAGACACATCCATGACATTTTGGGCCGAACGAATTTTTTTTCTGTCATACATATGACACTTCTATGATGATAATTGTGACAAAACTCGGTATCATGATAGATGTGGTGGGCTCCTACTTCCATGACAAAAAATCATGACAGAAAATGGGCTTTTCATCCTAGGCGGGCCGGAGACGCAGCTGCATGACATTCTTTGGGCCGTCCATGACGGAAAAAACCGTGGTAGAAGCGAGGGGAAGGAAGGAAAATTTCAGGGAGTTGCCAGTTACGGTGGGAGGTCGGGGGCCATGGTACTACCGCTCCCACAGAGCGGTACTACCGCAAGGGCCTGTGGTACTACCGCTCCGAGGAGCAGTACTACCGCATGCCCCAGATAAGCAACACTAGGAGTCCTTCATTTTGCGGAGAAGACA
The DNA here is from genome assembly GCF_002162155.2 of Triticum dicoccoides. Lineage (NCBI taxonomy): Eukaryota > Viridiplantae > Streptophyta > Magnoliopsida > Poales > Poaceae > Triticum > Triticum dicoccoides. Next base: position 392 of record NW_021233663.1, on the reverse strand, counting down.
ACAGAGGGTAACAATAAAACCAGAACTGCCATAACTTCTGCAAATGAGCTCCGAATTGAGCAAACTCAAGCTTGTTGGATACAAGACAACGAGTAGCATCAAAACAGAGACGTATCATCATCCCCAAGCTTAATTCTTGCTCATCCTCGAGTAGGTAAATGATAAAAGAAATAATTTATGAAGTGTGAATGTTAGCAAGCGCTTAAGTTTGATCAATGATAGTTTCAATCACTTTTTCAAGCATCATTATATATCATAATAGTAGATCAACTCATGAAACTTTTCATGATCAAGTAACAAGCTATTAACAAGTTAAAGTATAGATCATAAACTTTCTTCAAAACTAACAAACCATGCTCTTAGTCATCAAACAATTGCAATTCATCTTATTT
>NW_021233662.1:0-518 GCF_002162155.2 Triticum dicoccoides | reverse complement strand
TTTTTTTTTGTTTCGAGAGAGGCACGGATCTGCTTCCGTGAGAGGTACGGTTATGCTTTCATAAGAGGCACGGCCGTGCATCCTCGAAAATGAAAAAAAAACATGTTTTCTCTTCTTTTTTTCCTTTCGCGAGAGGCACGAGAGTGCCTTTTTTAACCGGTTTTTTTGTGAGAAAAATAGTTCATCAAAACCTATGAACATGAGATCTAGTTTTGAAGATCTCGGCCTGAGGAATCCAACAGTGAAAACGATTCGAGATATGGACACACAGTTTAATAGATAAAACATTTTGTATAAATGAATCTACGAGAAAAGGGAAAACTCTCATGTTGCGACAACGTGGGAATTATCTTTGCAACGAGTACTTCTTAACTAGTGATTTTGCGAACATGCCAGCGCGCACACTTTCGCTCCTGTGCGCCCCTAGCGGGCCGGCCCATGAGCGGGGCTGGACGCCCTAGTTTTTTTAATTGCCTTTATTTTTTCATTTTTTTGCTTTTATTTACTCTTACTCATCA
>NW_021233661.1:0-396 GCF_002162155.2 Triticum dicoccoides | reverse complement strand
TCGGGGAAGTCGAGAAAGTGTTTGAAGTCGCCATTCTCTCGATGCAGGATAAAGATGGATATGGTTCAATGTGGTGGTGCATGATTTAGCTAAGTTTAGTTTTCATAACCAGTACGGTGGAACTCTTATAAGTTTGTAATATTATATGGGTGGTGTTTTAAAAAAAAGGATGGGGTTCACGAGGACTGATCTTTCGTACACTGTGCAAGCAGTGGAGGTGGTGGAGTAGCAGGAAGCGGCAGAAGCGAGAGGAACTATGGTGTTGGTTCGTGCCCGAGAAGGTAGAGCATATGAGAACTAGGGTTGCCAACGTATGTAATGCGTTCGTTAATAACTCGTGATTAATTATTCATTTTCCACCGGCAAAATTAAACAACACATCTGACATATATATAT
>NW_021233660.1:0-909 GCF_002162155.2 Triticum dicoccoides | reverse complement strand
GCCACATAAAGGGCTTTAAAAGAAATGCCACAGTCGGGCGTCTGGGCGACGCCACATAAAGGGCTTTAAAAGAAATGCCACAGTCGGGCGTCTGAGCGACGCCACATAAAGGGCTTTAAAAGAAACAATCATAGTGAATATCCCGGAGGTAGAACCATCCCAGAGATACACGATAATAACAATAATATCATGGGTTAGTCAACAATAATAATAATCATAGTTATCACAAGTCACAAGTAGTAATTCCATTTCTGGATTAACAGTTTCACCTCCGAAGACCGACGCTAAGACCGACACTTGACCCATCCCAGACTGTAATCCTTAACCATGGACACGGCTATTCGAATAGGTTTATTCTCTGTAGAGGGTGTACTCTTTACCCACGAGTAACAGATTTCTCTAGTCCAGCAGGACTAATTCCGTCTACGGTCTTTCTGTTGAAAACACACCTAACTTGCACACACCGGCTTATCTCACACGTGTCTGGAATCACCCACGACACCTGTTAAGCAAACTTTAAGTGGGGAGGCTACAACCTCGCGTAGCATGGGATCAAATTTATATCGCGCGCTCTAAGGGGTGGCCTCCCCTCTCGGTCCCAACCGGAAACACCCATGCCCCCGGACCAGGTGGCCTGCCTACCAGCTACAACCGGTATCTTCCACCATGGCCTCTCTGTACGGTGTGTGCTGGAAAGAGGTTGACAACTTAGTGAACCGTACTCTACTTGCTGTAGAGACGAGTGGTAGTACGAAACAAGTATGGGGGTTACTGGAACAAGACTCGATCTACGGTCGACTCAGGAGGTTCAAGTATTCCCTGCATGATTAGCATGACAAATATATTCTCATCCAACAGAGTCACCTCTCATATCACCTTACCATGCCATACCAGACATAACCGTCCCGA
>NW_021233659.1:0-823 GCF_002162155.2 Triticum dicoccoides | reverse complement strand
CTTTCGATATAAGCCCTTTATGTGATGTCGCTCAGACGTCCGACTGTGGCATTATTGTTATTTACTTTTGATATAAGCCCTTTATCTGATGTCGCTCAGACGTCCGATTGTGGCATTATTGTTATTTGCTTCTAATATAAGCCCTTTATGTGATGTCGCTCAGACGTCCGACTGTGGCATTATTGTTATTATTTTCATTATAAGCCCTTTTCGGGATGTCGCTCAGACGTCCGACTGTGGCATGTTCTGTTATTTACATTTCAATATAAGCCATTTATGTGGTGTCGCCCAGACGCCCGACTGCGGCATGTAAATTTATTGTTTTTCCCTTTTGAGGCGTCGCTTCAGACACCCGATCGGTCTTCAGTTATTTTTATTGGGATTTCGGGAGGACTACCGCCCGACTTCCTTTTTAATTATTGCATAGTACAAATTTATTATCGGAATGTGCATCACTAATCTGCTCATGTGCATCATGTTTACATTTGTTATATCTTATGTCCGAACTGTCTTGTGAGTACATTCAAAGTACTCACCTGGCTTGTTGATTTGGCCAGATGTTGCCGAAGGCGATCTCATGGATGAAGAGTTCGATAGCGAGTCCGACGCCTAGAGGAGTCCCAGTCAGTCACGTGCGATCCTGGAATTTGGTCACTTGTGTTATATACGCTTCCGCTACCCCATAAAAAATCATCGAGCCTCACTCAGATGCTTGATGAGCTGCAAGGTTTCAGAGTCTTGTCGCCCACTTCTTTGCGACATACCCACCACCACTTTTATTACGAGTCAGTAGCTATGCCACCATAACCCTGTGTCATATCCG
>NW_021233658.1:0-1363 GCF_002162155.2 Triticum dicoccoides | reverse complement strand
TGATGAAACTTTTTCTCTGATTTTTCTCTCTATGAAACGGAATATATAGAGTCGGAGTTGAGGTCGGTGGAGCATTAGGGGGCCCACAAGACAGGGGGGCGCACCCAGGGGGAGGGGGCACACCCCCCACCCTCATGGACAGGGTGTGGGCCCCCTGGCCTTGATTCTTTTGCCAGTATTTTTTATATTTTCAAAAAGTTATCTCCGTGGATTTTCAAGTCATTCCGAGAACTTTTGTTTTCTGCACAATAAACAACACCATGGCAATTCTGTTGGAAACAGTGTCAGTCCGGGTTAGTTTCATTCAAATCATGCAAGTTAGAGTCCAAAACAAGGGCAAGAGTGTTTGGAAAAGTAGATACGTTGAAGACGTATCAGAGTTGGAAAAAAAGAAGAAATTCATCAGGGGTGATCGAGAGAGAGGTGCAGCATGTCGGGTTCGGGGGAGGTGGTTGTCGTTGTCGTTCCGTTCGCCATAAGCCTAAGAGGGTGAAGGGTGAGGGTCATCAATACTCGTCGGATATTGACACATGGTTTGAGAAAAGAGGGGGAAAATATTGGTAAAACTAATAGAGGAGCAAATTAATGAGGTTTCAAAAAACCTCCCCTTCTTCATTGTCAATAACAATGTCTTTCTCCTCATTGTAGCATGGTCCCAAGCCGCTCTTCATGGCACCACTACCTCTCAGAACCTACTCCCTGGGCGCGCGCCAAGTGCCTTGTGGGGCCCATTAGACCCCACTCACTAAACTTCCATGCCCATCTTCTTCCTTGATACATCTCTAACGTATTTATAATTTTTTATTATTCCATGTTGTTATATTATCATTCTTAGATGTTTTACAATCATTTTATAGTCATTTTATATCATTTCTTGGTATTAACCTATTGACATAGTGCCCAGTGCCAGTTGTTGTTTTCTGCTTATTTTTTACATCGCAGGAAATCAATACCAAACGGAGTCCAAATGCAGTGAAACTTTTTGTGGATTTTTTCTAGACCAGAAGACACCGTATGGGCCAAGAAAGTACCCGAGGGGTGTTCTGGGGGGAGAACAACCCACCAGGGCGCGCCTGGGCCCCCAGGCGCGCCTAGGTGGGTTGTGCCCACCTTGGTGGCCTCCCGCACTGCCTCTTTTCTCTATAAATACCCCAATATTCCAGAAACCCTAGGGGAGTCGACAAAAAATCAATTCCAGCCGCTGCAAGTTCCAGAAACACCAGATACAATCTAGACACCATCGGGAGGGGTTCATCATGTCCATTGGTGCCTCTCCGATGATGTGTGAGTAGTTCTTTGTAGACCTACGAGTCCGTAGTTAGTAGCTAGATGGCTTTCTCTCTCTCTCTCTCTCTCTCTCTCT
>NW_021233657.1:0-443 GCF_002162155.2 Triticum dicoccoides | reverse complement strand
GGAGGATGACCCCTCCAAGAAACAGCCTAAGCGCCGGCGTCAGCGGCGCCGCTCAAAATCCCGCCAAAGAAAATACGGTGATTCCAGCACGGGAGATAATAATACTCCGTAGAGTGCCGAAGAAAACCACCTCCAGCAAGATTCAGCACAGGAGGATGGAGAAGCCAGCCCTCATGAGAGAGCGGCAGACAGAGAGGTTGAGGACGATAATTGTATGCCTCCCTCCGAAGATAAGGCAAGCCTCGACGATGACGAATTCGTCGTGCCAGAGGATCCCATCGAGCAAGAGCGTTTTCAACGCAGGCTTATGGCCATGGCAAGAAGCCTCAAGAAAAAACAACAACAACTTAGAGCTGATCAAGATTTGCTAGTCGACAGATGGACTGAAGTCCTTGCGGCCGAAGAGCATAAACTCGAATGCCCCTCCAAGAGCTACCCAAAGC
>NW_021233656.1:0-584 GCF_002162155.2 Triticum dicoccoides | reverse complement strand
CCAAGGACAATTTTGACCGCTGTCCAGTGATCTACTTCTGGATCACTATTGTACCCCCTTGCCAAACTCATGGCAAGGTACACAATAGGTCTCGTACACATCATGGCATACTTTATAGAACTTATGGCCGAGGCATAGGGAATTGATACGTCTCCAACGTATCTATAATTTTTGATTGTTCCATGCTATTATATTACCTATTTTGGATGTTTATCGGCTTTATTTTGCACTTTATATCATTTTTGAACCTAACCTATTAACCGGAGGCCCAGCCCAAATTGCTGTTTTCCTGCCTATTCCAGTGTTTCGAAGAAAAGGAATATCAAACGGAGTCCAAACGGAATGAAACCTTCGGGAGAGTTATTTTTGGAACGGAAGCAATCCAGGAGACTTGGAGTAGAAGTCAGGGAAGCTTTGAGGTGGCCACAAGGCAGGGAGGCACGCCCTACCTCCCTGGGCGCGCCCCCCAACCTCGTGGGCCCCTCGTGGCTCCCCTGACCGACTTCTTTCGCCTATATATGTCCATATACCCTGAAACCTCTCAGAAGCATAATAGATCGGGAGTTCCGCCGCCGCAAGCCTCT
>NW_021233655.1:0-915 GCF_002162155.2 Triticum dicoccoides | reverse complement strand
TGGCGAGTGTAAGCCAACTATGTTCCTTCCCCTTTTATTATTTATATTACATGGGATGTTGTGAAGATTGCCTAACTTGCGACATTGCTTTCAATGTAGTTATGCCTCTAAGTCGTGCTTCGACACGTAGGAGATATAGCCGCATCGAGGGCGTTACAATGGTGTCCTTAAGATACTTTTTGTATACCTCGCCAATGCGACCAATGGCGATGTGGGCGGCCATGCTCTTTCCTACACTCCAAGTTGGTGCATCAAAGGAAAACTCTATGGGCTTAGTAACTGGTGTGAATATCCTTCCTGGAACATGTACTCGAATCATCCAACGCTCTTCTTCAGGTAGAGTGGCGGTGTAGGTCCTGGTGTTGCTTGCTATTGCGATGCTCAGGTACCTAGTGACTTCCTTCAAGTGTCGTCCGAAAGGGGTGTCGTCATCCGGATGAGCAAACTTGTTCCTTGTGTTTGCCATCTATAGAGTAGAAAATGGAGAAGAGTAAGAAATGAGTAGAGAAGAGTATCCTGTGGCTTGTCCTAGTGGTCGCGTCCTACAGTCAGCGTGTGCTCCGATACCATCTTGTAGCTACCCGACCTCAGACGGTCAAGTCTCTGTGCTTAAGTTTCATCCCTGGATCGGTATTGCTGACACACAGTACTCGAGGATTTATAACAGAGTTCAATCACACACTTATTACATCGAATGTCTCAAAAGAGAACTTATTACAAAAATATGGCTAAAGGCCATCTAAATAAGATAACAGCGAAAGCTTCGAAGGTAGAAGAGTCCATCCAACTCCACGGTAAAACTCAGTGCATGACAACGAACTAGCGCATCTTACTCTTCGTCTGAAAACTCTGCAACATAATACGTTGCAGCCTATGTAGGTTAGCACATGGAATATGCTGGCAAGATAACACTAT
>NW_021233654.1:0-1420 GCF_002162155.2 Triticum dicoccoides | reverse complement strand
GGAATATTATAGCTTCCACTTCTTCAATCTAAATACTTGTTGGAATTCGTCTCAGGAACGGTCACATCAAACTAGATGAACATGCGTGCATGAAATACTTGTAGTTCTTGTTTTCACTCTTTACTTCTTTTCCTTTTGTCTCACCAGCACGTAATACGTTACAAACACACGCAGTCACCTGCTATGCATATATAGGTAGAGCTGCCACCGACCTTACACAAAGTCTAAACTTAGTTGTTCTTGACCTCCTAGTACTGCTATGACATAAACAATATAAGCATGTATATATATGCCTACGTGTACCAGTAAGACCCGGACGAACACCGCGCCATAGAAGTAGAACTAACACTTTGCAAATCCCACAAATCAAGATTACGCAAACAACACTCTAGACATTTATACCTGCGGTTGTAGATGTACAAATTTCAGGCCTTCTTACTTCTGGCCATGCACTTGTGACATTGAAATGAGGTTGCAACTCCGTTGCTCCCACAGTACCCTCTTCATTATATCTGCTTGCGTTCGCTGATGTGTCCACAGCAGATCCCTAGTCCTTGGCAACACGCGATCGAAACCAATTCAAGCTGCCCAGAAATTGTTCCGGGAACGGCCTGGTGGATTGGTTTTTCACCTTCGAGGTAAGCACCTGAATGTCAGCCTGGCTGAGCCGAGGTCTATCTCCAGCCTCTCGTGGCATTTTAGCTAAGAAAATGACATAGGATCAGGTGTTCAGAAAAGTATATAGGAGAGCCTTTCTCCATCTTTTTTCTACACTTGTTTAAAGAAGCACGCGCACCCTCGGCCTCAGCCTCGTCACCCTCTTCTTGTGTCTTGAAAGCAGATGCAGCTCCACCGTCTGCTTGTTCTCCTTGATGACCTTGGAGCAACTCCTGCTCCACTCCTAACCTTGCAGCTGAAAATGTAATAGGATCATTTGAGGAGGGAAATGAACCATACGATTGAGAGGTATTTGTTAATCTCCTTGATAAAAGAATTAGGCTTACTACCTTGTTTGAGACCAGCATCCTCGGCCTCGGCAGCAGCCACCTTTGAACCAGCCAGGTCGGTGATGTTGGGCGGCGAGAGGCTTCTCTTCCTCTTACTTGGCCCGGGGATGGCACCATTGAGATTAGAGGAGGACACGTTGCGCTTGCGCCCCCTCTCCTGCTCATCTCGGTCATCTTGGGCTGGCAGGTTGCGGTCGAGGTAGATCTTGTCATCGACGAGCTCCTTATTGGAAATTCGCCACAGGATCAATCACATCAAATCACGATAAAGATGCACACAAAAAATGATAGCCAAGGGCGTGTGCCGCGCCCCTCTTTTCTCTTTTCTCCATGTTACAGAACTCACCCAACGCTGCATATATGTATGCATCGTCCTAACCCTGGCACGTAGCCGACTCCACCATAACCTAACA
>NW_021233653.1:0-398 GCF_002162155.2 Triticum dicoccoides | reverse complement strand
ATCCATTGATATGTAGGTGCATGTTCTACACTTCTGCTAGGGCGTTCTAGGTGAAACGTGTTTAAATTTGATCAAATTTATAGAGAAAATATGGCAAGATCTGCAAAATAAACTATACATATTGTGAATATTTTCTAAAGATTCTAATAAAAGTATAAAACTAATCTAGTGTTCCAAATAGTGATATATTTTTGACAAACTCAAACGTGAAGAAGTTTGACTTAGAATAAACCTTGGCTGCTGCTTCTTGACTTATTGGGATGGCACATGAGGCAACATGTTGCTGCTGTACTATCACATAGTTCTTAACAGAATCTTATCCGTCGCTTGAATACTGCTCAGTTTACATAATCTATACAGTTTTCAACTTAAACCTGTCCTGAATCCATATGTCGACA
>NW_021233652.1:0-2149 GCF_002162155.2 Triticum dicoccoides | reverse complement strand
TATATATATATATATATATATATATATATATATATATATATATATATATATATATGTATATTGGAGGCACCATTAGAGCTTCGACGTTAATCCTAGAAAATAACAGTAAAATAACCTTAGGATCTCAGTTCGACGGTTAAGATCTACCAGATTCTTTTTTGCATGAAGATCTACAAGATTCCACGCAGCCTTATTCCTCTACAGTCCTCCGTGTGTACGTATCTGTCGTAGTACAAAAATAGTGTCCCCACAAACGCCATCCAAACAAGTATTGGAAAAAAAATCTCAAGAAACGTGCAAGTCATCCAAACAACTACGCTAAAATCTAACAGAGTCCGGATATCAAAAAAAAAAAAGGAAAAAGATATTCCAGAGTCCATGGAGCCTTATTCCTCTGGAGTCCTACATGTGCACGTATATGTAGTCACCCACAAATGTCATCCGAACAATATAGGAAAAATAAATCTCAAGGAACCTGTCTTCTTCCATCAGGCAGCGATTAACACATCCAACTCTACCACACGGCCGGCCGGCCGGCCGGCGGGAAATAAACTAGGCACATGCAAAATATCAATTGATTTTCATGTTGAGTAACGAAACAGTAGGATGTGTACGCGCCTGTTGTTCGGGGTCTCGTATCTGCTGGCGGCCATCAAGCATGAAGTTATTTCCGGTAGCAAGAAGCAGAACTACGGTGGGTGTAGCATGAACAGATGATGATTGTGCACACCATGATGAGTTTGAGCTGTGATATATAAACTGCACAAGAATATGCATGGCAATATAGAGGGCTTCATGTGCATCGCTGTTGACGCCGACTTAATCCATCTTGAAAAGGTCTCTTCTTCTACCCCGTGGATTTATCCAGTGTTGCCTATATGCATGTTCTCCATGCAAATGTGTATGAATTATTATTCATATGTATGAATTGATTTCCACAACCATAATTTACTAATGAAGGATGTATCCGCTCCTGTCGTCTCTCTTTCTTCTGTACAACACCTGACACTTTTGATCCTTCCTATCACCATCCTTTTTTCGAGGGCTTCCAACCTTGCTACAAAGCTCCAACGCACCTAATTTCTAAGACAAGTTGCATCCATCCATCCATCGCACCTGATCTACTCATGATGAAGTGCTCCAATAGATTTCTGTCGAGTCCAACATGCATCATTTGCTACCGAGCTTGGTGACGATCAGATTGGTCAATGTAGTTGGTGTTCATGATGATGGCCAAGTTGATACTCAAGATGGTTGCAGCGTCCTCGGTCTAGCCCGTATGAACTATATCGATGCGCAACGACAGAAGATTAATCCTTTGAGCTGTTCTTATGGTGGCTGTTCCATCAATGCTTCACATGGCTGCATCAATAAGTTTTGACTATGTAGCTGAAGCTGTAGCCTTCACATTTCATCATTTTTTAAACAATAGTATATGTTCAGTTTATACATCTTTGACTTCAGGGAAACATAAAATGCCAAATCTTTTAAATACCACCAGTAATAGCTTTAGAGTAATAGTGGTCATAATAAACATGTTGTTTTTTGGTGATCTGATTAAGAAGCGGTGTTGCCTGAAAGATTCACTAGAGCGTTTCAAAACCATGTATGCCAGTCTACATCTACTTCCTGTTATCTACTGTAATGGAGCCTCAAAAGCCTAGTATGGTGAGAAGCAGGCAACACCTAATGTATTATTGTTTGAGAAAAGTAGAACAACAAAATTTCCAGTGTTATTTTCATTTGTACGTGTAACGGAACTACCTCAGATAAATATACGATTTGTCATGTTCATAATAAGGTTTTCTAAAGTACCATGTATTATTTTGCCTACTAAAGGTAATGATCCGTACATCTGTTAGGCTGAAGTCGAGTACAACAAAAATATTCTATTCACTATTCTTTTGCTTCATAAGAACCAACAATTGTTGTTAACAAAAAGTAAATCTCAGACAATTAGTTTGGTTTGTTTGCACAAAATAAAACACTACTATATTGTTTACCTTTATGTAAATAGACCTATTAAGTTGGAAAAATATTCACCCAGATTTTATTTAGTCAAAACTTGATGAGTGCCTGGGACTAGCATTATCCTGGAATTTGATGAGTGGAAGCAGAAGGAGCCGTGGGGCACACCTTTCTGGAGCAC
>NW_021233651.1:0-738 GCF_002162155.2 Triticum dicoccoides | reverse complement strand
AAATCAGGAAATTCCAGAAATTGATTTAAACTTCATAAATTCATATCAATTCAACCGTAGCTCAGATTAAAATAATTTATATATGAAAAATTATCAGAAAAATGCAATCTTTCCATCTGTACTAGTTTCATGCATGATAAACCAACTTATACATGCTGAATATGAGAAAACACATTATGGCATATATAAGAGACTTAATTTAGAATTGCATTTGAGCTTATGGTTCAAATGGACTTCAAACCAAATGATTACTAGTTGCATTAGCTCAAACAACATCACATCTTCATGCCATGTTCATGCATCATATTGTTGCATATGTTTGTGTATTAATTGCCGGCACCGTTCCTTCTCGATAGGTCCTGCTCCGGAGCTGTTCCAGAGTACCTGTCTGTGAAGCAGTGCCTCCTCTGTTGATTTACCAGGCAAGCAAGCCCCCTTGTTCATGTCGATAAAACCCTACTCTCTCGCTCCTGCTCTCAGTTATTGCATTAGGACAACAACGATTCATCTGCTATTTGTGCTGCGTTAGTTGAACCCATTCCTCTGCATGACCTGTCATTGCCACAGTAAATAGTTGAAACCCACTAGCATGTGTAGGAGTTGATTGAGCCATGTTGTGTTCCTACCATGCTATGCCTGCTATTGCTTAGAGTTGTGTCAGGTCTGGTTCATTGGGAATGAATTGGAGTGTTACGATATGTTCTGATGCTGAGAGTGAAGTGTGTGTGAACACGATTT
>NW_021233650.1:0-402 GCF_002162155.2 Triticum dicoccoides | reverse complement strand
GCCGAGAACTTCCTTGGCGGAGCCATGGAGAAGAAGGAGAAGCGAGAGGGGGTAGACTAGAAGGGCGCGCGCCGTTCCGTACTTATAGCCGGCGAAGGCCAACCATCGACCTCCACGATCACAGGTAATCATGACCCGCTTTGCATGCAGGGACTTGTCGAATCTGTGCAGTTGCCAAGGCGTCATGGGGAAGCGGAGGCGCCCACGTCCAATCAACCGCCACGCGGCGCCCAAGGCCACAGGCTGTTAGGGCCCGCGACGCTTCGCACTTGCCCTTTCGCCTCTCTGCTCGGCCAAGTCCGGGCGCGCCGTGGGCCCGGGGGCTACTGTCGGCGTTCTAGGAATGGGGGTCCCCAGACTTGCCTGCCTGCGGCCTGCGGCATGGCTAATAGGGGGCCCAGC
>NW_021233649.1:0-4467 GCF_002162155.2 Triticum dicoccoides | reverse complement strand
AGGTTTCCCCCGAAAACAATGGAGCGAGGCACGCCCCCACCATCGCCTCCAAGCAGGAAAACGATACCCACGGGCGCCACTGACGATGGTGGCATCCTCACCCACTTCAGCAGCTAGGACACCGTCTCCTTCTATACTTGATCTGCCGCTGGGAAGCCACCGCGAGGCAACACCCACCGGCCAGATCCCTTTGGACCGACGATGAAGACAAGTAAAGGTAGAGGAGGTCACATCGCTGCGTGACCGGCGCCATGGCCACACACAAATCGTCCCGAGGCACCCGCTAATGATGCACCGTCACAACCATGCCTCCAAGCCGTGACGGAGGGACTAACTTCTCTTCTGAAGTTTTCTTATTGCGCTATCTCAGATCTGACTTCACCCACAATCAGCCCAAGATACATTGGCTTTTCGATGCTTCCAACCAAAAGTCACTTCTTTTTATCAAAGGATAACGGAAGACCACATCGTTTCGGTTGGATAGTGAAAATTTTACACCATTTAAGTCACCTTCAAAGGCTAAATATTCTTGCCGTTGTTGGCTGGTGGCGACAGAGACTGGGGTGCTTGAGACGGTGAGGCTAGACACAGGTAAAGTTGTAGAAGTTCATGGACATGCTACCGGGACATGCCGGTGCTGCGCGAGTAACATGGTGGAAGGCGCAAGTCTCGTCATCATAGAGTGATCACCGTTGGCTGAGTAGTCACTATGTGGGTGAGGTCATACAAAATGATCTACTATCCATGCACCGTGTGCACTTAGATTCTAGTCCAAATGGCTTCCAGCCAGCTGATACAGTAGGGATCACACATGGTACCAGTCATATAGGAGAGCATCTGGCTTGTTTGTTTCACTCCAACACCTCACAAAAGTAGTATATATAGCTAAATATATAGTCCACTAAGTCTAAGACTTTGCACTTCCACTTGAAGCTATAGCTCCCACACGTTGTGATGGACTATATATTTCACTCCAACATCTCACAGAAGTAGTATATATAGCTAAGTAGTATATATAGCTAAATAGAGCACTAAGTCTAAGACTTTGCGCTTCCACTAAAAGCTATAGCTCCCACACGATTGTCATGGACTATATATATAGACGAGGATGCCTAGATCATCTGATGGCCATGTATGTAGTCATGAGTATATTACTGCACTCTGGGTGGAATTTTGTTCGGGCTAGTCACACCCCGTCTCTCTTTACATTCACTTCACACGAAGAATGCATACATGCACCCCATGTGTGATCCTTACAGCAGGAAATTAAACCGGCTGTTGCGGCATTTTGGCCTCGCGTGTTATGCACAGGTCCCGCTGAGCATGTCAGCGTGCAAGATCCAAAATTTAATTACCGAGGTGATCTTTTTTTGTAGTTGATAAAACCTGAATCATCAGTTCATCACCTTCATATGAACAATGTTGCTTCTATATAACCTTTTGAGTTAGAATGGAACTCCGTTATGGGCTAGCTCTCGCATGTAGGCATGGAATCAAATCTTTAGAAGTTCTAGCTCTAGCAGAAGAACACTTTCACATCTAAATACATTTTTTTGACAAAGGATGGGTGTTCCTAACTCAAAATAAAGCATCCAGGGGATACAAACACAATGAGCATACACACGACATCTACATGACTAGAATGCACACAACAAACACCAATGCACACACACAATGACTCACGCCAGCAAAGAGCAAAATCATACAAGATCGAAGTTATGCCTAGGCCGAAGACCATCCACAGAAGCAACTTCTTGACCTCAAGAGGACATCGAGAAAGGTTCTCTAGCAGGGAACGTCGCGGGTTCCAACCACTAGGTATCCTGTGCTTTCATCCTAGAGATAAAGTTTGAGAAAGTCTGAGTAATGCCTTTGACAAGGTAATCAACTAGAGTCAAACCTAGGGTTTTCACTTCGGACCTCAAGACCGGGTACTTGAGAAGGACCACAAAATCGAAGGCACAGGTGTTTTCGCTACCACTTTTCATCCCAACAGCTCATGTGTAACATGATCTTGACATGGAGATGTCATGCAAGTGAAGACCATGCCCGAACAAGCATGCAGTCAGCTGCGACAAAATTTGGTCGCCACCAAAGGCTCCGAGCGACGAAGATCATCATCTCATATGTGACAAAGAATGATGAGGGATGAGTGCCACCGACACCGCCAAAATACCAATTCAATAAATGGTCTAAATATCAGAGGAGAAAATCTGATCCATGAACTGCATACTAGAGTAATTGTTGGTCAAATATTTGTCTTAATGAGAGAAGTACACCTTACATTTGTATTATGTTTATTCTTTATTTTTGACCACATGTTTTTTCACCAGAATACACACACTAGTCAAAAGATTGTTAACAAGTTGGGGGACTTGTGCTAGTGAGCGAGGAAAGGTGGTTAGGCAAAGGCACTCTGGCTACCTTTAAACTTCATCCCAGACAATGTTTTCTTTCTGGGTGGTAGTACTGGTCAGATGCCGCAATGAATAAAACAGACGATCAATTGGGGTAATTTCTATTGATCAACATATGAGCCCCATTCGTATCAGAGATATGCATGATGCCTTCGCTTGCATGATACGAAACGGCAGTAAGAAAAGGTACATGCTTGCCTCGTCGCTGGCAACCTCGCCGTCGGCACGTAGAGTGACGCCATGCAGGTATGTTTCCAGTGTCCCACAACTCTTTGTTTTCCTCCACTACCTCACATATCTCTTTTCAACTAAATGCCGGAGCTGCATCTCACAGCTCTTCCCTTCACTCCCAGAACTCATTCTCATTGTTTTACACAACACACATGCCAACACAAGCACCAAGAGAGAAACACAAGAGGCCTTTTCCTCTCCTGTTAATTTCTCTTATATAGCAAACTTGATTACATGTGTAGGCTCTTAGCCTCGACTAAATTCACGCCTCACAGCACCATTTAGGGGAATCACTCAACGACCACATGACTCAACCAAATCACTTGGCTAGCTACTCACACGATCCTGCATACATTAATGGGAAAACACATATCGGTTAAGCTTGAAATGCATGTTGTATATCTTGAGGCGGTCCCCTATGATTGAACTAGTATCCCTGAAAAAGGCTTTCATCCAGATTTACAGGAGCAGTTTTAACATGCTCCTTCTTACCTCCCCTTTTCACATGATGTGGTGCGCTGCCGGTAGAACTCCATCTTGGAGAGCCTGGTGCCCAGTGTAGCCATGGTGGCGTGGCTGCTCTTCGCAGAACAGCGGCAGAACGCCGTGATGCTAACCGAGAGGGTTGAGGTAGCCATACGAGAACCAGTGACCAACCGAAAGGAGGATATTGCCGTGGCAGTTAGGGAAGTGATGACAGGCCAAGGCAAAGGCGTGGAGGTAAGAGCTAATGTGGCGGTGCTGGAAAAGGTGGGCACGGAAGCAACCACGCTGGATGAGGTGGTGCGCAAGTGGACATGTGGCTAACAACAAACCTACCATTTCATCTCACTTCTCCAATGTGGTTGTACGATTTTTGTTTTGTTCTCATATATTTTCATCGTCATTCCATTTTGAGATGCATAATTGTTGTCGATAGCTGAAAAAAAATCGTTTGTGTACAGCCTGCAAACTCTTCCTCTTGCATCCTCTGTGGCAGATGCCGCCATATACCCAACATTACCATCGGACGATACCTGCTCATATGCTTGGTTGGTTGCTTCTCTTGGCTTCTGATCAGATATGTACGAATATTGCTACCTTCTGCTTCTTCGATGCAGCAGCGATCCGAATGTGATTTTCTCATGGCCGAGCGACTGGAACATTTTCCTCTATGCGATGGGACAGTGGCCGGTATGCCCTTCCATCCAGCGTCCCTTGCAATAACCATCTTCACCACGCGCCCAAACACACCCCCCATGACCGGATCGGACAGGAACGACATCCACGACGATGTCGCCATGAGAAATTCAGGATCGGATATATAGCTGCTGCACCCGAAAAGCAAAAGCTAGCAATCTTCGTGTGTATGTATCTGTTCGGCGGGAGCTGAGATCATACATAGATATGTTGTACATATGGCTTCTTTGTATACTATCTTGTTGTTCAAAGTTTTAATTTAAGGTGTCTTTCATCAAAAGTTTCAAATATGAGTACTTTTTTTCAAGGCAAAACAGCAGGAAAACAAGGTGGTGCGCAAGTGGACATGTGGCAAGTATTGGTAGGTGTCAGCAAACCTACCAATACATCCCATTCCTTCTGTCTGTGTGCATCGTGATGATGTGCCTTTTTTAAGAAAGAAAAACACCTTGCTTCTTCAACGTGGTTGTACGGTATTTTTGAGAGTGGATTTCAAATTGTATTTTTGTAAGGGTTATTTTACACACGCTATGTCGACATGGCAACCGTCAAGCGCCACATGAGCAGGTCAACACTAATCTGGGCAAGTTAGGGCTCTCGATGAACAACTTGTATAGTTTTGGACTAGCTTGAAACCCCA
>NW_021233648.1:0-3379 GCF_002162155.2 Triticum dicoccoides | reverse complement strand
CTTTATGTGGTGTCGCTTAGACGCCCGACTGCGGCATTTCTTTTAAAGCCCTTTATGTGGTGTCGCTTAGACGCCCGACTGTGGCATTTCTTTTAAAGCCCTTTATGTGGTGTCGCTTAGACGCCCGACTGTGGCATTTCTTTTAAAGCCCTTTATGTGGTGTCGCTCAGACGCCCGACTGTGGCATTTCTTTTAAAGCCCTTTATGTAGTGTCGCTCAGACGCCCGACTGTGGCATGCTTATTAATTATTACATAATCTTTTGCTTCTATGGCATTGCATATTCATATATAACATGCTTACCCGCATCAGAATTTTAATTATCTTTTGTGACTGACGTCATGAGCATAAAATATCTTTCAGCACATCATTGTCATATTATACTTGTGTTCATAATGTTTGCGAGTATATTCAAAGTACTCACTGGCTTGTCCCTGGCTATTGTCTTGGCCAGATTTCTTGCGCGGAGAGGAGCGACCATGTTGACAGCCCCGGAATCTAAGCAATGGTGATAGTAGCCTCGCGAAGATAGGAGTTAACCTGGTCAGCTGTTCCCGTGGGAAATGGAGTCCCATAGACACTGATGTTTCACAACCCGCTTCCACCATCTACCACTAGAAACCATTTGTTGTACTCACAGGCCAGAAGGGTCTTGTACTACATATGTTGTATTTTGCTTGGAATTTCTGTATCAAGATGGTGCCTCATCAGCTAACAGTTATCCTGGGGCTGATGAGCACAAGGGCCATTTTCTGGGAATTAATACCCGGAGAATCGGTCGCCACAGTCTTGGTATCAGAGCCAGGCTGACCATTGGTTAATCCTATCTTAGCCAGGTCAATAAACTTGGGCTAACAACCCACCAAGCCATAACCAAAACCCCAGCCAAGTTTCCCGCGCAAGATAGCCACACAGTGACCCGACGCTTTTGGCAGACGGTGCCCAACCTATCAGCCTAGCCCGTCTATCACACACCAGTGACCAGCACCAAAGGTGTCTCATTCGCAAGCATGTGAAGGAAGACTCCGTCCCCTTTTTCTATAAAAAGGACACGCTCGCCTCAACCCAGCCCATCACAGTCGCTACCCAAAGCCGAGCCACAATGCCTGGTCCCGTAGTGCCCCATGAGACTACAGCAACCAACCTTGGAGGTTTTGTGACCGTACTCGCAAACCTTACCCGTCGTGCCTACGCGTTAGAAGAGCCACCCGAATATGTTGTGTACTAGAGAGCCGTCAATTCTGGGCCACTGTACATATCTACGGTAGGGGTCTGGCACCCGAGCGCCCCTACAGGTTCACCGGAAGAACAACTTCCTTTGAGCCACAAGCCATCCAACTAGCTGCTCGAGAGGCTATAGTTCATCTCAGGCACCTGTTGCCCAGAGTTAACTGTCACTCGTTCCACTACTACCCCAGGCGTGAAGGGTATGGTAGACCACCCCAAGTTACCAACGGAGATCACGAGACGGATCCCGCATTGCTGCATCTAGTGCGCTATGTAAGTGCACTGGAGGACCTATTCGATCAAATCACCATTGATCTGATTGCAGCTCGTGGAGAGCTGGTTCGTCGAGCCCCAGCGAGAGAGGAGATCGAGCCCAACGCCGACAACCCAGTAGTGCTGTTTGGACAACCGATCGAGACCCTGAGGTCAGCCCCAGCCGTCAGCCAAGGTGCTTTGATGACCCCAGAAGTGCTTCGCCGCCTCCTGGGAGCACACTCCAACGGGGTTGTGGTCAACAATCCCCGCGATGGTCATCATCACTACCCCGAGCCTGTAGCCCCTCAGCCCTCTCCAGCAAATTCCAACGGTGAGAACCGTGGAGAAGCCTCGACATCCACAAGGGACGCCCGCTTGGATGTAAACGAAGTAGACTAAATCACTCGAGTAGTGGCGAGTCCCAGTGTATCCCCGCTTTAAAATTTTGTGATTCCTTAAATTAACGCAGCCTGGCATCGTAGTCTGTTTTATATAGTAGTCTTGCATGAATGTATTAGCATGCAGTGTGATTTCTCTATCCTTGGCGCAACCACCAAAAACCGCCCCGACAATCTCCACAGTGATACGTCACTTTAGTGAGATGTGTGTATCTGTGGTTGACCCCGAGCTGAGCCGGCCAATTCTCTACTTTTACCACGGTAAATGACCCAGCCGGCTATAAGAAGGGCCACCGAGTGACCTTGCCAAGCACCCCTCACCTTGAGAACCATCCCCACAACCATTTCTTGCCATGCCGAGCCCTAGTATTTATCTGAGGACTCGAGATGCTACCCCAGGTAGTTTTGTCAAGATATTGTGGGATTTTACTCGCAGTACCATGGGCGCTACCCAGCCACCCCAGTACGAGCTGTTCAAATCGAGGATCACCCCTTCCACCTCGAGATATTGGGCAGCCGTGCACATCCCTCCCGTAAACCCAAACCAAGACCCAACAGAAGTCTCATCCCTGGGGAAATCCATGCCAACCCCGCACATGGCCATAGAAGCTGCTGCGTATGAAGCACTTGCTCGCCTTCGATTCGCGGTACCCTATGCCTGCGAACGAGGGTATTATTATTTTCCGAGCCGTGCAACACCCGGGGGAGTAACATCTTTTCCAGGTGGACGTATTGAGAGAGACCCAGTCTTGGCCAACCTTGTCCAGTACGTCATCGCTCAAGAGCGGCTAACCCAACATGTGATGGGTTACCTACAGAGCCTCGCGGATTTAAATCCTCAGATCGCCATCGGCAGTTCACTGAGGCCCGACCAGGAGAGACACATTCATCGACTGGTCAATCCCCTTTTTCCGATAGAAGAAGAGTGTATTCCAGTACCAGGAACGTTTTCTCAGGACCCCGTCCAGTTGCCGTTTTTAATTTAGATGCACCGCTGTATTTATTGTCGCAATTTTTATTTATGTGTTGTAACTTATGCTTAGTACCCCAAGTTTCGCGGCGAGTAAATCATTAATGTAAGCAGCTCTGTCGCGATTTGACTCTAGTGTATTACTGTTTCCTCTCGCGAAAGATCCTGAAGTGAGATTTCTTTTCCCTGAGTTGCCGCATCGTATATTTTCTCACGACATAGATCATTTATTTCACGCAGCACCACGACAGACTCACAACCACAATTACTCCGAACACATACACTGCTTGCAAAATTTTGCAACAGTGTTGCGTCTAACTAAGCACCTCCGGACAACAGTTATCACCCGGCACACCCCACCTACTCATCGTGGCCACCGCGACCACGGAGAGCCAGCAACCGAGCAGCGGCATCGCGACAATCATCGAGGATCATCGCGCACAGGAGCACCGAGAACCCCAGCACCGCTGCCAACCCTCCGCACAGCAGGATCACGTACCAGTCCGGCGCCACCTCCGCCATTAGCGCCT
>NW_021233647.1:0-1093 GCF_002162155.2 Triticum dicoccoides | reverse complement strand
GGCCACGTGCACGGGCACCACCGACCGCGCCCTGGCGCCGTCCCGCCGTGGCATCACCGTTGTCGCCTCCGGCGGCCGGCCTCGCCGTGCCCTGCTATCGCCGGCGCCCCCCTGGTGGCCCTGATGGGCGCGTGCCCGCACCCGCGCCCAACCCGCAAGGCCTCTGTGCCTATGACAAACGGGGCCCTCGCCCCAGAACATTAAAAAAAAATTAAATTAAAAATAAATAAAAAAAAATAAAAAAAATAATAATAATAAAAAAATAAAATAAATAAATAAATAGTAAATAATAAAATAAATAAAAACAATAAATATAATTAATAAAATTAAAGTGATTTAATAAAATTATTAATTAATTAATTAATTAATTAAGTTAATTAATCCAGTTTAATTAAATTAATTAACTAGTAATTAGATTAACCTAAACCCTAATTATTTTAAATAGAGAATGACAGGTGGGTCCCACTGGACCCACATGTCAGGGTTGACTCAGTCAACCCCTGTTGACTGCTGACGTCAGCATGACATCATGCTGACGTCATAAATACATTTTTTTTGAATTAATTAAATAAATAATTAAATTCCAAAATTATTAAAATCTTTTAAAAATCATATCTTTTAATCCGTAACTCGGATTAAAATATTTTCAACATGAAATTTGCTCAGAACGACGAGACGATTCTGGATACGCAGTCCGTTCGTCCACCACACCCCCCTAACCTATCGAACCCGCAACTTTCCCCCTCCGGCTCCCCTGCCCGAAAACACGAAACACCGGGAATACTTTCCCGGATGATTTCCCCCTTAACCGGTACCACCTCATACCACGTTAGGGCACACCTAGCCCCGCTCATTGTCGCGTCACGCATCGTCGTGTTTATGTTTGCATTGTATTCATTGTTTCTTCCCCCTCTTATCTCCGGTAGACTACGAGACCGACGCTGCTGCTGCCCAGTTCGACTACGGAGTTGACGACCCCTCTCTCTTGCCAGAGCAACCAGGCAAGCCCCCCCCCCCTTGATCACCAGATATCGCCTATTCTTCTCTATACTGCTTGCATTAGAGTAGTGTAGCATGTTACTGCTTTCTGTTG
>NW_021233646.1:0-859 GCF_002162155.2 Triticum dicoccoides | reverse complement strand
ATATATATATATGTGCTAGTATTTGATTTATATGCAATTTGAGGTCAAAAATAACACTTAGTTTGCATATGTAGGTGTGGTTTACTTAGTGCCTTCTAAATCTCCGTCGTAGCCACCGTCGATCGCCCGCACCGTCCCGTCGCCGGCACCACCTTGTGGTGAGTCTCTTGTTCATGAAATTTTATATAAAAATTGATGTCTGTGTGATTTGGATATATAGTTACTCGTATAATTATCTTACCCATAAACTGTTTGTTATACATATAGTGCCATGATTTTGATATCCGTCCCCGTCGGCCCTAGTCCTTGTTATGATTCGGATGTGGTATGTATATTCTCTTTTAAAACTAGTTGCATTTCGTGTTTATGACAAATTATGCCCATCAAGTTGACATAGAAATTTTTTCTAGGAGGTATGTGAACCGGAAATTCCAACCGACCCTATTGCCGAGAGGTTAAATTTAGTTGAAAGAGAAAACGAGTACTTGAAAGAAAAATTGAAAAGAATTGAGGGGGAGAAGATGGAATTGGAGTTGCATGTTGCCGATGTCATCGATGATCACAAGATCAAGTTGGAGAAAATGCGCTTGAAGATTAGAAAGATTAGAAAATATGCCATCGATAGTGAGGCTTGGTATCATTATGCTGTTGGATCCATTGTTACCTTAGTTGCGATCTTGATCGTATTTGTTGTTGCATTTAAATGCTTTAGCTAGAGAGTTATTTGTTTGTTGCATTTAAGTGTTGTATGAACTTTATGTATGAACTTGTATTAATTTGGTCTATTCGGTGTTGTGTAATGAAGATGAGCCGGCAATGGATGTACGATGACCGATGCTCTCCCTAGTTCGTTGAGGGC
>NW_021233645.1:0-3070 GCF_002162155.2 Triticum dicoccoides | reverse complement strand
CTATGTTATCGAGGAAGTCTATCGTTCCGGTGCCATAAAAAACAACAACTTCGAAGGCACAAATCCGAAGGTGGTAAACGGTCAGAGAATTAAACATTATATCTCAGGTAATCCCATATATGTTGAAACCAATATTATTGGAACCGTAACCCCAGAGGAATACATAAGGGACACTTTCCAGAACGTTTGAGACTCCGAAAAGGAATAGGTATGTGGTACGGTAAGTAAACCGACTCCAAAACAATTTTTAAGGCAATATTTCTCTATTTTGGAATATTTAGAAAAATAGAAGATTAAGTAGCAGTCCAGGAAGGACACGAGGGCCCCACGAGGGTGGAGGGCGCGCCCCCTACCTCGTGAGCTCCTCGTGTGCCTTCCGGACTCCATTTTCTTGCACGATACGTATTTTGGTCGGTGAAAATTCACTATATATTCTCCCGAAGGTTTTGACTCCCGTATCACGCAAATATTCTCTGTTCTTGTTTCGAGTTGTTTTTCTGACAGATCTAGATTATTATGATGTCCCCAAGTGCTTCCAAGGACAAGTTCTTCGAGAAGGTCATCAACCCTTACCTCGCGGAGGTGCTGCGACACCCTCAAACCATTGAGATGCGTGATGGGTTGCTGCACATCCGCGATGCTGAGGGACCAAAGGGAACCGAAAGCGTGGAGACGAGGCTCGAAGCAATGGAGCAACAAGTTTTCAAGTGCCAGGGGATGGTGGAGTGTGGAATCAACGCTAGCCACACAATGCTCGCGGAGTTCACTAACAACTACAAGCCGGATGCCAAGAACACCGAGGAGGCCATCTTCAAGCTACATGAGAAGATCGAGCACCTCCAAGCCCAAATCTATGACCTGCAAAACCAAAACTGTGAGTATGAATATAGATTCAAAAGAATGAGTTTGGCTGTAGATTCAAGGATTCCGGAGACTCGATCATCCTTCTATGATGGTGAACCTATGCCTTGGAAGATGGATGACAAGCCCGCATCATCAACAACACCTCCACCTTCTTCACCAACCAAGGAGATATAATCACATGGGTATGGGCACTCCCCTTGGCAACTGCCAAGCTTGGGGTAGGTGCCCCGGTATCGTATCACAATCACAACTCCTATCTTTACCGTTTTCCTTAGTTCGATCCTATTAGTAGTATTTTGATCTAGTAGAATAAAGTTTATGGCATGATCTAGTTTTGAGTTTTGCCTTATGATCTCTCTATGTAATCGAGTCCGTGAGCTATATAAAAAAGATTAGTGTTGAGTCAAGGGCTTGATTTTCTTGCTATGATCTTGGGTGAAGAAAAGAGAAAAAGAATACGAAGAAACAAAAGTTCATATGGATCTTATTGATAGTAATGACTTCACATAGAAAGAGTGTGATGATTAAAAGTTGTTGGGAGTTGGCAGACATAGCTTTGGTCATCGTTGCAATTAATAGGAAGTAATAAGGAAAGAGAGGTTTCACATATAAATATACTATTATTTACATCTTTTATGATTGGGAGCACTCATCAAAATATGACATGCTAAAGAGTTGATGTTGGACAAGGAAGACAACATAATGGGTTATGTTTTCTTATATCTGAGATAAAGTATGTTGTCATGGATCATCCAACATGTTGAGCTTGCCTTTCCCCCTCATGCTAGCCAAATTCTCAGCACCAAGTAGAGATACTACTTGTGCTTCCAAATACCCTTAAACCAGTTTTGCCATGAGAGTCCACCATATCTACCTATGGATTAAGTAAGATCCTTCAAGTAAGTTGTCATCGGTGCAAAGCAATAAAAATTGCTCTAAATATGTATGATTAGTGTGGGAGAAATAAGCTTTATATGATCTTGTGATGTGGAAATAATAAAAGCGACGGACTGCATAATAAAGGTTCATATCACAAGGGGCAATATAAAGTGACGTTCTTTCGCATTAATATTTTGTGCATCCAACCATAAAAGCGCATGGCAACCTCTGCTTCCCTCTGCGAAGGGCCTATCTTTTATTATTATCTTCTACCTTATGCAAGAGTCATGGTGATCTTCACCTTTCCTTTTTCATTTTATCCTTTGGCAAGCCCAGCATGTTGGAAAGAACCTGATATATATATCTAATTGGATGTAGGGGGGGCATGAGTTATTATTGTTGACATTACCCTCGAGGTAAAAGGTTGTGGTGCGAAACTATAAGCCCCTATCTTTCTCTGTGTCCGATTAAAACTCTATAAGCCACAAGTATTGCGTGAGTGTTAGCAATTATGAAGGACTAGATGATAGTTGAGTATGTGGACTTGCTTTTTAACTCTGACATAGACTCTTTCTGATGTTATGATAAATTGCAATTGCTTCAATGACTGAGGTTATAGTTTGTTGGTTCTCAATAAGGTTTCTGATTCATACTTTTACATTGTGAATAGATCATCACTTGAACATAAGTAATCATATGATAATATCTATATATGTTGCTGTTATGAGAATAATCATGATGCCTTCATGTCCGTATTTTATTTTTATCGACGCCTCTACCTCTAAACATGGGTACATATTTATTGTTATCGGCTTTCGCTTGAGGACAAGCGAGGTCTAAGCTTGGGGGAGTTGATACGTCCATTTTGCATCATGCTTTTATATCGATATTTATTGCGTTATGGGCTGTTATTTCACATTATGTCACAATACTTATGGCTATTCTCTCTTATTTTACAAGGTTTACATAAGGAGGGAGAATGCCGGCAGCTGGAATTCTGGGCTGGAAAAGGAGCAAATATTAGAGACCTATTCTACATAACTCCAAAAGTCCTGAAACTCCACGGAATACCTTATAATAAATAATGAAAAATCCTCGCCAAAGATGAAGACCAGGGGGCCCACACCCTTTCCACGAGGGTGGGGGCGCCCCCCCCTAGGGCGCGCCCCCCTACCTCGTGGGCCCCCTGGTGGCTCTCCGATGACCATCTTCTTCTATATGAAGTCTTTCGTCGAGAAAAAATAAGAAGAAACCTTTCGGGACGAAACTCCGCCGCCACGAGGCGAAACCTTGGCGGATCCAATCTAGAACTCCGGCAGAGCTGTTC
>NW_021233644.1:0-511 GCF_002162155.2 Triticum dicoccoides | reverse complement strand
CCGGGCGGTGCCGCGGAGGGCCGGCTTCGGGCCGGGACGGGCCGGTGGCGGGAGGAGGCGGCGATGTGGGGCTCGGGCCACGTGGCAAGCTGCGGTTGGTCTGGGCGAGCGGCAGACAATGTCCGGCCGTCCGGATTTTGTCCGGCGGCTGGAGGAGGAGGGGGGCTAGGGTTTCAACCGTGATTTCGAAAGGGGGTGATATTTATAGGCATAGAGGGATCTAGGAGTGTCCAAATGAGGTGCGGTTTTCGGCCACGCGATCGTGATCGAACGCTCTAGATGATGGAGAGGGTTTTGGTGGGTTTTGGGACAAAATGGAGGGGTGTTGGGCTGCAACACACACGAGGCCTTCTCGGTCCCTCGGTTAACCGTTGGAGCATCAAACGAAGTCCAAATGGTACGAAACTTGACAGGCGGTCTATCGGTTGTAAACCAAGGCCGCTTGGCAAGTCTCGGTCCAATCCGGAAATGTTTAACCCCCACACATGAAAGAAAGGTAGAAAGGACCACC
>NW_021233643.1:0-385 GCF_002162155.2 Triticum dicoccoides | reverse complement strand
ATATCGTAAAAATACCAAAAATATTTATCTTATCATATTATCTCTATCATATCTCACTTTTGCAAGTTTCCGTGAAGGGATTGACAACCCCTTTATCGCGTTGGTTGCGAGTTTCTTGTTTGTTTGTGTAGGTGCGTGGGACTTTTGAGGAGCCTCCTACTGGATTGATACCTTGGTTCTCAAAACTGAGGGAAATACTTACGCTACTTTGCTGCATCACCCTTTCCTCTTCAAGGGAAAAACCAATGCATGCTCAAGAGGTAGCACCAGTTATAGAGCCATTGATCAAGGCTCATGCTCTCAAGAAGATGGCAGGTCTATTCAGGAGGTGGAAGAATGAGTTGAAATCAACATATGTTGACCAAAACAAGACTCCAGAATTCAC
>NW_021233642.1:0-601 GCF_002162155.2 Triticum dicoccoides | reverse complement strand
GAGAACAAGCATTGCACTACTGAATATTGCTACTGCTGCCTGATATACGACAGTTGCTTCCTCACCATGGACGCATGCAAGAGACACTGTGACAATCCACCATCGTCTTCTTCGGAAGACTTGCAAGCAGCGGAGACGACCCATGCTCCTTTACCCGCTGCCTAGCTAGTCAAATTATTGGCTCCCTTCGCAATAATTAATAAGAGCTTTCAAAGAGCATACTGGTAGCTTTGTTGCAGTTTGATTTGTCATGCTGCGTTTAGACTTGTTCTCCCAGGAGCCAAATTGAACACCTGATCTGAACGTATAAAATTAGTAGTAATAAATTAACTAATAGTCCCGCGTCTTCTACATGGAATGTTCCTAAATCGATCAAACAGTAGGCCCGTAATCCATGAAAAAATAAGATACTATTTTAGTACTCCCTCCGTCCCAAAATAAGTGTCTCAACTGACTCGACGACTTCTTCTTTTTTGGGGAACAAATTGACGTAGCCTTTGGCTCATCTTCAACTCTGACTGACAGGGCATATCGACGAGGAAGCTAGTGCACGGTTCCATTCTTTTCGGGTAAGGAGAAAAAAAAAACACGCAGAGTCCAG
>NW_021233641.1:0-904 GCF_002162155.2 Triticum dicoccoides | reverse complement strand
ACAACAACAGCAGCAGCAACAACAACAACAACAACAACAACAACAACAACAACAACAACAACAACAACAACAACAACAACAACAACAACAACAACAATTACAACAACAACAATGTAGCGACCCGACCCGAATGGATCAAGTCTCTGTGCTTATGTGTCATCCCTGGATCAGTATGCTGACACACACAGTACTCGAAGGATTTATAACAGAGGTAAATCACATGTATAAAGTAACGTAAATACTATTACCTCAATCCAAAATATAGCGGAAGCAACAAGGTTGTGGTTTCCCATCAACACCAACGGCAAAGTTGAGTGCAGAAATCGTAACCCTAACGTATCACTTACTCGTCGTAAGAAACCTGCAACATAAGACGTTGCAGCCCGAAACGGGTCAGTACATTGAATGTACTGGCAAATTCACACCATAGAGAATAATGAACAATGGCTATCACTATATGCATATATGGCTGGTGGAAAAGTTCTATGGTTATAAGGTTTTTGCGTAAAGCCAATTTTTTTCCTACTACAAAGGAATAAATTTATTTAACTATCATGGTGGTTGTGAAACATTGAGAATGGTTGACAGCATCCTCAATCCCAATTAAAAGTACTCATTAAACCCAAACAAATTATAATAAGTAACGTGTTGAGATCAACAGGATAATCCAAGAACTAGATACTCAAAATGTCCATAACCGGGGACACGGCTAATCATGATTAGTTTGTTACTCTGCAGAGGTTTGCGCACTTTTCCCACAAGACTCGATCGCCTCCGTTTGGTTTCTCGCACTACAGGGTGTTTGAGAAGGCGGATGACCGAGACATAGTCTTTCAGAAGCGCTAGCACCTTACATGTGGGGTAAACCGGTACACCTACATCCCCTACATCTGCTAGTCTACCC
>NW_021233640.1:0-429 GCF_002162155.2 Triticum dicoccoides | reverse complement strand
GACCCTGCGCAAGCGGGAGCTACATGCACCGGGCTGCCTTTTTTTATGAATCACCATAAGTACTTAGAACATGCACATATCTTACTCAAGCAAGAAGAAATACATGTTCTATAAGAAACTGATAAGCATAATTAAAAACAAGACCAGTAGGGGGAGAATCCCCTACTGATTTTTAATTAAGAGGAGAATGTGAGATAACAGTGTCCGTGCCGAGGCTCGAACCTGCGCCGCCAGGTCACACAGCCGCTCGCTGGCCACTAATAAGCATAAAGTACATGCATAATTTGTTTTGTAAGTTCTGCAGGGAACAGTAAACAAGAACAAGGACAGTTGGTTACTATTCATCCCCTAAACAGAATGCAACTATCCAAAGAGACCATCAGATAAACCATTGTTTGCCTAAAGGATCCATTAGACACCGTAAATTCC
>NW_021233639.1:0-3601 GCF_002162155.2 Triticum dicoccoides | reverse complement strand
CACGACATCCTTCATGGCAAGTCCGGACAACCTATTCAGCTCAGCCCATCCGGCCAAACGATCGGTCAATGGAAGCGGACGCTCTGGACTATGGAACTGCGACCAAAAATGCTCTTCCATTCCGTGATCATTTTGGCCTCGGAAGTGTGCGACCGCGTCTGTGGCACTCGCCGCCAAATCCAGATAAGCATCCTCTGCACCCCACAGCTGGCCCAACTGAGCATACTTAGGATCCATAAATTTCCTCCGCAGCAAAAAGGGCTTTCCAGCCGTGATATCCCCGGCTTGACGTAGCTCCTCCTTTATAGCTCTCATCGCGGAGCGGGCATCCTTGGCTTCGGCGGTGGCCTTCTTCAGGTCCTCCTGCTCCGCTCGGCGTTCTTTTTCAAGAAACTCGCAGTGGTCGGTAGCATTCTTCAACTTCCCGGCCATCTCGGCCATTTCCTCCCTGCTTCGGTAGTGAGCAGCCTGTTCGGCTTTTAGCTCTTAGGCCGCCCTCAAGGCAGCTGCATCACTTTTTCTAGCTTGCTCCTTGACTCGGGCTAGCTCCGCCCGAAGGTTCTCCAGAGCAATGGCATCATCTGCATAAAGCATACATGTTGTAAGGCATGGGCGTCAAGCTCCCTTACCAGGTGTCCACGGAGAAGTTGCATACCTTGTGACTCGTCAAGCCGCTTATTGACAAGCGCGATGTCCGCATCCGCGACGTCAAGTTGCCGCTTCAGTTTGGCAAACTGATCGGTCCGGCTGGCCACCGGATGCTCCGCCACCGATATAGGACATGCGACATCTTACAACTGAGATTATGATCCTCGGCGCGCTGTCACTTTCGACAACGTACCGAGTCTCAGGGGCTACTATCTATACATGGCGCATTCTATATGCAAAACTGTCAGAAGGTATATCATTTTCGCGTACCTCAAACCCCGTCAGTAAACTTTTGACGGCGTCATGCAATCCGCTCTCAGCGGATGAAATCCTTTCAATCACCGTACCCATTAACGCACGGTGATCTTCTGAGATAGACGCTCGCCCGAGCAGATCTTTCAGCTCCTCCGACCGTACACCAGTTGGTGCCGGACCTCCCGGCCCCGCCGGACTCGGGGAAACCCTCCACGACGACACCTCAGGGTCATCCGCCCCGCATGACGGTGCGGCAGATGGAGGCGTTTCGCTCTCCATCATCTCCAGACGAAGATCCCCCGAAGATGATCTCTGCTGAGAAGGGCTAAGATCCGAACTACAAGGTAAAACTTCGATTATCTTCAGAAATAAAAACAGGGATGTCCCTTATTACAAAACTCCCTTTTCTACTTACGGCTCGCTAGAGGGCTGATTCCCTTGGGGAAATAGTGCGGCCGGGGCTTCTCCTGGCGCAAGACCCTCTGGTGAAGATTTCTTCCCCCGCTTTGAGGCCTTGGCCTCCGGATCTTCAGAAGCGGTCCTCTTCTCCCCCTGGAGGGAGGGATTCTCGATCCCCCCTTTCTTGAAAGCCTCCTTCGCGGAGGCAGTAGCTTCCCTGTTCCCCCCTTTGCCCTCTTCCAAAGGCGCAACCTCCAGCATCTTGGTTAACACAGGATCCGACGTGGTCTCAGGGAGGGGGGCTGGACACCTTAT
This sequence comes from Triticum dicoccoides, assembly GCF_002162155.2. Taxonomy (NCBI): domain Eukaryota; kingdom Viridiplantae; phylum Streptophyta; class Magnoliopsida; order Poales; family Poaceae; genus Triticum; species Triticum dicoccoides. Next base: position 1,984 of record NW_021233639.1, on the reverse strand, counting down.
TAGTTTTGCTTTCGCTATCCACTCTTGTTCAAGGGACAACTCTTTAAAGGGCAAGTTTATGATAAATGTACGGATAGCGTGTCCGGTCACAGGACTACTTACTTGAGTATCCGGGCGATTGCAGCTCAGACCTGCGTCCTCGGTCAAGTCCGGACACATCTCTTGTGATCCGAAGAACATTTTATACATCTCCACGGGCGTCGCGCCCATGAAGTGTTGGAGAGCTCGTGGTCCCTCCGGATTAAATTCCCACAGGCGGAGGGGGTGACGTTTGCAGGGAAGAAGGCGCCGAATCAGCATGACCTGCACCACTACGACCAGATTGATCTCTCTCTCTTGGAGGTCTTGAATACGGCCCTGCAGTAGAGGAACGTCCTTGGACGGCCCCTAGTCGAGCCCTTCGTTGACCCATGACGCCAGCCACTGTGGAGGACCCGGGCGGAAGGCAGGTGGCGCCACCCATTTGGTGCCCCTGGGAGCGGTGATGTAAAACCACTCCTATTGCCATAAACCGAGCACCTCTTGAGAAGAGCCCTCGGGCCATGGAGCGTCAGCATTTTTGCTTATAACAGCCCTCCGCACTCTGTCTGCTGCCCCTTGATCATCTTCGGCTCCACTTTGAAGGTCTTGAGCCACAATCCGAAGTGAGGGGTAATGCGGAGGAAGGCTTCGCATACGACAATGAACGATGAGATGTGGAGGCTGGACTCCGGATCCAAGTCGTGGAATTCCAGCCCATAATAAAACATGAGCCCCCTCATGAAGGGGTCCGTCGGGAAGCCTAAACCCCGAAGGAAGTGAGACACGAATACCACGCTCTCACCAGGCTCGGGAGTAGGAATAACCTGCCCTTGGGCAGGCAGCCTATGCGAAATTTCGCCGGTTAGATACCTGGCGTCTCTCAGCTTTAGCACGTCTTCTTCCGTGATGGAAGAAGGCATCCACCGGCCTTGCAGGTCGGAGCCGGACATCGTCGAAGGTCCGAAGCGCCTGAATCTGGGGCTTTGGGTGTTGGAACTCGAGGCAAGGGGCGGATTCGATTGAGATTGAAAGAAAGGAGCAGGCCTTGGTCTCGTTATAAAGAGGTTGAATACCAAGAGCCCTCCCCGTGGCCGTTTGGGACTCGCCTTCGATAGAGGGGGCGTGCCAACGGGCACGGTGGGGTTACTGATGTCTACTACACAACCTTCTTCTTGTAGACATTGTTGGGCCTGCAAGTGCACAGGTTTGTAGGACAGTAGCAAAATTCCCTCAAGTGGATGACCTAAGGTTTATCAATCCGTAGGAGGCGTAGGATGAAGATGGTCTCTCTCAAGCAACCCTGCAACCAAATCACAAAAAGTCTCTTGTGTCCCCAACACACCCAATACAATGGCAAATTGTATAGGTGCACTAGTTCGGCGAAGAGACGGCGATACAAGTGCAAAATAGATAGTAGATATAGGTTTTTGTAATCTGAAATAATAAAAACAGCAAGGTAACAAGCGGTAAAAGTGAGCGTAAACGGTATTGCAATGATACGAAACAAGGCCTAGGGTTCAAACTTTCACTAGTGTAAGTTCTCTCAACAATAATAACATAGATAGAACATATGACAAGCCCTCAATATGCAACAAAGAGTCACTCCGAAGACACTAATAGTGGAGAACAGACGTAGAGATTATGGTCGGGTACGAAACCACCACAAAGTTATTCTTTAGGATCGATCTATAAAAGAGTTCGTACTAGAATAACACCTTAAGACACAAATCAACCAAAACCCTAATGTCACCTAGATACTCCATTGTCACCTCAAGTATCCGTGGGCATGATTATATGATATGCATCACACAATCTCAGATTCATCCAACCAACATAAAAGTACTTCAAAGAGTTCCCCAAAGCTACTACCGGAGAGTCAAGAATGTGTGCCAAACCCTACGCATAGGTTCCCAAGTGTCACGAAACCCTCAAGTTGATCACCAAAAAATACATCAAGTGGATC
>NW_021233638.1:0-389 GCF_002162155.2 Triticum dicoccoides | reverse complement strand
ATGTCCATTTACACGAGACCGGGTGGAAAGAGCTATATTATTAATTGAGTAACATCATACAAAACGAAAACTCGTGCAAAATTAAGGGCAAAGTGACAAGAGCGCAATTTAGACACGCAAATATATTCTTGACTACAGGCATTAGAATTTTAGAATGACAAACACCATAGTTTTTATGTTATAAAAGCAATCTCTTGTATGAGGACCAAATTTACCGGGTAGCATATTTCTTTTAATTTTCAATGTAAGTTATGCAAGTTTACTTTACCATACTTTTTAAATGTACGAAACATAAATAATTTTATCGTCTTGTCAAACAGATGTAGCGGCACAATTGTTTAACCTTCGAAGCACTGCTCCACAAATTAATAGGCGTATCCATATGGTAT
>NW_021233637.1:0-2670 GCF_002162155.2 Triticum dicoccoides | reverse complement strand
CGGAGGAAGAATCAACGCGAAACGGTGTCCGGGGTGGCCACGAGACAGGGGGGTGCGCCCTCCCCCCTGGGCGCGCCGTGGACTCTCGTGGGCCACCCGTAAGGCGGTTGACACTCTTCTTTTGCCGCAAGAAAGCTAATTTTATGAGAAAAATCTGGGCCAAAGATTCACCCCAATCGGAGTTATGGATCTCCAGATATAAAGGAAACGGTGAAGGGGCAGAAACAGAGAACGCAGAAACAGAGAGATAGATCCAATCTCGGAGGGGCTCTCGCCCCTCCCAAGCCATGGGAGCCAAGGACCAGAGGGGAAACCCTTCTCCCATCTAGGGAGGAGGTCAAGGAAGAAGAAGAAGAAGGGGCCTCTCTCCCCCTCGCTTCCGGTGGCACCGGAAGCGCTGCCGGGGGCCATCATCATCACCACGATCTTCACCAACACCGCCGTCATCTTCACCAACATCTCCATCACCTTCCCCCTTCTATATCCAGCGGTCCACTCTCCCGCAACCCGCTGTACCCTCTACTTGAACATGGTCCTTTGTGCTTCATATTATTTTCCAATGATGTGTTGCCATCTTATGATGTCTGAGTAGATTTTCGTTATCCTATCGATGATTGATGAATTGCTATGATTGGTTTGAGTTGCATGTTTTATTATCGGTGTTGTCCTATGGTGCCCTCCGTGTCGCGCAAGCGTGAGGGATCCCCGCTGTAGGGTGTTGCAATACGTTCATGATTCGCTTATAGTGGGTTGCTTGAGTGACAGAAGCATAAATCCGAGTAAGGGGATTGTTGCGTATGGGATAAAGGGGACTTGATACTTTAATGCTATGGTTGGGTTTTACCTTAATGAATCTTTAGTAGTTGCGGATGCTTGCTAGAGTTCCAATCATAAGTGCATATGATCCAAGTAGAGAAAGTGTGTTAGCTTATGCCTCTCCCTCAAACAGAATTGCAATAGTGATTATCGGTCTAGTAACATAGTCAATTGCTTAGGGCCAATTTCACAACTCCTACCACCACTTTTCCACACTCGCTATATTTACTTTATTGCATCTTTATCTAAATAGCCCCTAGTTTATATTTACGTGTTCTTTATTATCTTGCAAACCTATCCTATCACACCTACAAAGTACTTCTAGTTTCATACTTGTTCTAGGTAAAGCGAACACTAAGCGTGCGTAGAGTCGTATCAGTGGCAGATAGGACTTGAGAGGATATTTGTTTTACCTTTAGCTCCTCGTTGGGTTCGACACTCTTACTTATCGAAAGAGGCTACAATTATCGCCTACAGTTGTGAGTTATCAAGACCTTTTTCTGGCGCCGTTGCCGGGGAGTCATAGCGTGGGGTGAATATTCTCATGTGTGCTTGTTTGCTTTATCACTAAGTAATTTTTATTTGTTGTTCTAAGTTGTTCTCTATCTTTAGTCATGGATATGGAACATGAAATACCAAAAAAATTAGATGTACTTGCTATTCATGTAGATGGGGTAACTCCTAAAACCCTCGATTCTCATTATGTGAAAGATATTATGTACTACTTTGATAATCCTGAGAAAACCCCATTCAACTTTATAATGGGAGACACATTGGATCAACGTGAATACTTTAGGGATTATCGCTCGACACAAAAAGGGAAACTATTATGGGATCAATTTATTATGTTGCGTTGGTATGCCCGGGATCTATGCTTGAGATATGATATTACTTGTTGCACTAGGATGAAGGCTCCACACCTTCCCTTTTCATGCAAATTTAATGATAATGAAACCTTAGCTTCTTATGCTAATGGTAGATATGATTACTATGATGTGGAACAAATAGAAGAATTTGTTGCTTTTAAGGCTGCTTATGAAATTGAATCTTTGTTTGAAAAGTATGAAGCTTTTGATGATGATGGTGTTTATAGGCCTGAAAATCTTGCTATACTTAGATATTGCTATGAAAATTATGAATACAATTACTATATTAATGCTTTTATGAAGAAATTCTCCGCTGTCCAAGAAGAGACTAATATTTTGCAGGAAGCTATGGAAGAAGAAATTGATGAAACTGTGAGCTCATTGGATGAAAAGGATGATGAGGAGAGCGAAGAACAAAAGGAGGAAGAGCGGATTGATCACCCGTGCCCACCTTCTAATGAGAGTAACTCTTCGACTCATACATTGTTTAATTCCCCTTCGTGCTTACCGAAGGATGATTGCTATAATGATTGCTATGATCCCGTTGATTCTCTTGAAATATCCCTTTTTGATGATGCTTGCTATGTTTGTGGCCAAGATGCCAATATTAATTATGCTTATGGAGATGAACTTGCTATAGTTCCTTATGTTAAACATGAAATTGTTGCTATTGCACCCACGCATGATAGTACTATTATCTTTTTGGATTCTCCTTACTACACTTTATCGGAGAAGTTTGTGCTTACTAAGGATTACATTGATGGGTTGCCTTTTACCATTGCACATGATGATTTTGATAGATATAATATGCATGTGCTTGCTGCTCCTACTTGCAATTATTATGAGAGAGGAACTATATCTCCACCTCTCTATGTTTCCAACACGATAGAATTGCAAGAAACTGCTTATACTATGCATTGGCCTTTACTTGGTGTGCATGAATTGTTCTTTTATGACATGCCGATGCATAGGAAGAGAGTTAGACTTC
>NW_021233636.1:0-4775 GCF_002162155.2 Triticum dicoccoides | reverse complement strand
TTCCATCAAAACTCATATACTCCATCCTTTTCGTTGACAGTGTCAGTCTTCTCAGATATTAAGGATAATCCCTTCTCTGGGCTCTTCCGGTAGTGGCATAACCTTTTCCTCAATTCCTTTGTCCTTTCATCTTGGTAAGGTTATCCTGAAATTGGGTCTTCTTAGCTGACGGTCTGGCGCCAAGACTAAACAACTATCGATATCTCGTGGTGGTCAACAATTTATGGTTTCTCCTGCAGGAAAGGGTCTGGGTTGAACCTCACCGTATAACCTACGGTTGGCAACAACTGCCGTGTACAAGGGAAAAAAAATACCTATACCTTTCTAAGGTTCAAACAAGGTTTTGATCGTCGTCTCTCCACTATAGGTAAGTCACTCAGATTTACCATCCCATATAGCAAAGCGAATAATAAGAGTAAGTCGGTATGGTGATCAATCCATCCCGCACCCAAATCATTTCCTTATACATGGTTTAGCGAATCTCGCACTCTAACACTCGGTCATCCTCACAAGCATTGCAGAATTCTTCTTGTCGACGAACCAAGTTCGGAAAATCCATTGATTCTGCAAGCCAAACAACCATCTATCGTTCCTTCACCACTTTCAGGTTTTGCGTAAACTCCTATAAAATCGTCGGTTGATACAAGTCGTAACTTCTTCCAGGGTTTTTCCTTCAGCAAGGGTGTCCTTGCTTCTTGGCAGGTCTTGGGGCCTGTGGGTTATGGCCCATCTCATCACTTGCAAATCTTGAACTCATCATCTGGGCAACTGATCATTATCCCAACATCCAACTTCCTGGCATACTTAAAATCCATGTACTGTCTCTTTTCCTTATATTTGCACCAAACGGGGACATGATTACTCAGACTCTTCAGGGAATTTCCATTGATCCATATTTCCAACATCATACCTCCTTTATATCCAATAACACTTCATCTCTTCATCCTCGTGGGATGTCCCACATACCGTGATAAAACTTATACTTATGAAATCCATACTCTACTTCGTGGAACATCATTATCCTTTCCAGGGTCAAGCGTCCTTACAAGGAAATATTGGCCATCTCTGCATGGCACTTCTTCAACTGGGAATCGTGAAACACATCATGAACTCCTGACAGTCCTTCGGGTGACTCCAACTTGTTGGTAACTTCTCCCATACGCTCCAATACTTGGTATGGTCATACAAATCTCGGGGCTAACTTTCCCTTAACTCCAAATCGTTTAACTCCTCGCAGAGCTAGCACACAAAGATATGCTCTGTCTCCGATTTCATAGACTACCTCCTTGCGTTTTTAAGTCTGCATAACTCTTCTACCTGGACTGAGCTACCTTCAGTCTATCTCGAATCAACTTAACATTCTCTTCTGACTCCTTGATCACATTTGGTCCAAACAACTGTCGGTCTCCGACTTCATCCCACATACTCTTGGGGCATCACACATATCGAGACAAAACTCGTATTTCATTTTGCCCAAAATCCATGCAGTGGAGTATCTTTATCCTTTCTGGGGTCAAAGGTTCTTACAGGGTACTACCACCCTTAAAATACACAAATCTTCCATAGACCATATTTCTCTTATCCTCAAAAATGGTCAAAATCCTCCTTCATAGAGTAGCAACTCATAAAATCCATATCAGTACCAACGAGGCTAACTTTATTAATTCTCAAATCATTACAATCTCCTGTTTTTCCATTACATGCCTCACTTCAATACCTCTATATAAAAGAAAATGTTCTCACTACCACTACTATATTACTTCTGTTACAAACTCAACTATTTATCACAAGTCTCCTTCTCCTTCGGACAACCTCTGGCAAAGTGCCCTGCTCCATTACAACGGAAACACATTACTTCTGACAGGTTTCGAGGTTTCCTCATGATCACATAGCCTCCTTGGGTCCTTTTCTTCCCTCTTGGGCAATCATTGAAGTAGTGCCCTGAATTTTTTGCACCTGAAACATGTGATATGACTCAGGTCTTTCTTTGTGGAAATTGGGTTGTTCCTCGAATCCAACCTACTTCTCTTCCTGGACCTTTCCGTTCCAATCAGGGCTTCTATTTCCTGTGGGTCATACTCTACTTCCTCTGTCGGGAATTCTACTAGATCTCCATTCAGACAATCTTGGGAGATGTGTCCTTCTTCTCCACATGAATAGCATGACTTAGTGCAGGGTCTAATTGGCTCTTCTTTGGGTGTGTCCTCCACCTCTTTCTTCATCACAGGTTCTTCTAAACCTTCCATGAGGGCTCCTTTCATTTCCTTTTCCTTCTGCTGGATGGTTCTTTGTACCATGGGGTAAATGTGACACTGAGCAGGGTAGTGGGTAGTCCCTTCACACAAGAAACAAGTAATCTGTCTAGTTGGGCATTCTTCAGTTGGGTGACTTCCTTCACAATTTGGGCATTCATCCTTGTGTTCCTTATGGGTGTGTCCGATTTGTCCACAAATCTTGCATGCACAAGGTTTCTTCATATCCTTTCCATAAGGCTTCAACTTCTGGGACACAAACTGAGACTTTAGCAAAGTCAACTTAAATTCTTTCCAAGTGGTTACTCCTTGCCATCCATTGATGGTTTGGTACATCCTCCACCAAGTAGCAGCACCTCTTTCAAAGCATTGAAGAGCATGCTGGGCCATATCCTTTCCGACTATAGGGTTGTTCTCCATATGATCCTCCATGTTCTGAATCCATCGGTCTGTCTCCAATTGACTCATCGGTCCAGAAAATACAAGCTCATCTCCATTCATCCTCTATTGGGTTCAAGGGTTTGGGGTGAGATAAGAGAGATCAAGAGAGAGGAAAGCACACAATACAAACAAAAGTTTTGAAAAGACAGATTTTGTTGTGGCTGTCGAAAAAAAACATCAAACAAATGACAGCTCACAAACGTCGCATCTAACGTAGGTATATAATAGGGGTTTGGTCTTCTAAAGGTCAATGAATCTTCAACGTCTCCAAACTCTTCAAGTCTTTGTTCATGCCTCCGATGGCTTCTTCCAATCGTGCTTGTCCTGCTCAAGTTCTTTTGCCAGATCATCTCTGTTGACGCGAAGTCTCTCGCGACGTCCTTCAATATTTCTGGAGTTACGTTCCAACTGCCGGTTTCAACATCCTTGACATGATCCATGATCCTACTGTCCTTCAGTTACTGTCAAATATCCGGTATCTCGATGTTTTGCTCCTTCATCTTGTCTACTTTCAGCTTCTGGGTCCTGAGTTCTTCACCAATTGCCTTATTGTCAAATATTGCTTCTTGTAGGTCCATCTTAACTTCCTGATGTAACACTCCAGATCCTGGTGAATACACCAGCTAAGGTTAACACTCCAATGTTTGCAGATAGATGCTCCATCAGCTTTCTACCATCCAATCCTTCCATGCATCTGCATGCTTAACTCCGCACGGTGACAATAGCATAGGCGGGCGATAACATCATGGATAGTCGTGTTTTTTTTCCTCTTGTCATTTCCATGAGTTAATAACTCCTGCCTTAGGGTTCTCTTGACAAAACTTTGAGTTACTAACTCTCCATGCTCCGGTCTTTCTCCGATACACCTTGATCTCGGTATTGATAACTTCCATAGTCTGCCAGGTTCCATAAAGGTAGCCTTCCTGGGTCATACAAATTTGGGAATTCTTCAGAGCCTTCAAATTCTCCAAGTCTTCGGAGTCTTCAACAGTTGTAGTTTCTATTTACACGGTAAAATCCTCTTCATTCCAAATGGTCTTAGTTGTCCGATATCTTGTCTCCTTGGAGTGGTTTCATCAGTCAAATCTTCGAGTGGTCAAAAGGAAAAGGGGTATGGTCTCACTAAAAAGAATTTTGAATAAGCTCAGAAGAGAAGAGAGGTAAAAGATCTTTTTGAAAGGGAAAGTTGTAGAGAAAAATCTTTACTATGGGCTTGCCAATTTCTAGGGTCACGTCCTACAGTCAACATGGGCTCTGATACCATCTTGTAGCGACCCGACCCGAGTGGATCAAGTCTCTGTGCTTATGTGTCATCCCTGGATCAGTATGCTGACACACACAGTACTCGAAGGATTTATAACAGAGGTAAATCACATGTATAAAGTAACGTAAATACTATTACCTCAATCCAAAATATAGCGGAAGCAACAAGGTTGTGGTTTCCCATCAACACCAACGGCAAAGTTGAGTGCAGAAATCGTAACCCTAACGTATCACTTACTCGTCGTAAGAAACCTGCAACATAAGACGTTGCAGCCCGAAACGGGTCAGTACATTGAATGTACTGGCAAATTCACACCATAGAGAATAATGAACAATGGCTATCACTATATGCATATATGGCTGGTGGAAAAGCTCTATGGTTATAAGGTTTTTGCGTAAAGCCAATTTTTTTCCTACTACAAAGGAATAAATTTATTTAACTATCATGGTGGTTGTGAAACATTGAGAATGGTTGACAGCATCCTCAATCCCAATTAAAAGTACTCATTAAACCCAAACAAATTATAATAAGTAACGTGTTGAGATCAACAGGATAATCCAAGAACTAGATACTCAAAATGTCCATAACCGGGGACACGGCTAATCATGATTAGTTTGTTACTCTGCAGAGGTTTGCGCACTTTTCCCACAAGACTCGATCGCCTCCGTTTGGTTTCTCGCACTACAGGGTGTTTGAGAAGGCGGATGACCGAGACATAGTCTTTCAGAAGCGCTAGCACCTTACATGTGGGGTAAACCGGTACACCTACATCCCCTACATCTGCTAGTCTACCCCGTAAGAGTTCGCACAACTTAGTC
>NW_021233635.1:0-2034 GCF_002162155.2 Triticum dicoccoides | reverse complement strand
GAGGGCCTCTCTATGTATAGTACGTAGTGTCGACCAAACACGGACATAAGAGAGGACACTTCTCTCTATTAATTAGCTAACTAACACAATATATGAAACACCTAAATTAACCCCCCAAAACCCCCCAACCCCCCCCCCCCCGTTCAAAAATAAATAAAAACCCCAGCCACTGAAATGCTGACGCGTGGATGCCTTTTGGTCCCGGTTGGTGCTACCAACCGGGACCAAAGGCCCTCCTGCCTGGGCTCGGTGCACCGGCCACGTGGAGGCCCATCTGTCTCGGTTCGTGTTAGAACCGGGACTAAAGGTCTAGGGCATTAGTAACGACCCTTTAGTCCCGGTTCAAGAACCGGGACAAAAGACCCTCACCAACCGGGACTAATAGGAGTTTTTCTACTAGCGATCGATTATGAAAATATTTCAAAAATTTGTGGAAAAGTTCATCATTTTTGTAAAAAGTTCATCGAATTTCAAAAACATTCATCGAAATTGAAAAAAAGTTCATCGAATGTGAAAAAAGTTCATGAAAATTGAAAAAAGTTCATCAGTTTTAAGAAACTGTTCATCGATTTTGGAACAAAAATCACGAATTTTGAAAAAGTTCATCGACCCAGGAAGAAGAAAAGAAAAGAAAGAGAAAAATCGGAAGAAGAAAGGAAGATAAGAGGTACTCCCTCCATTTCCTTATACAAGGCCAGAAACTCATATTACAGGTAGCAAGATAAAATTTATTGACTTCTTTGCAAGTCAACCTTTCTTTTCGTTAACCGGGATCATTAATACACCACAAGCATGCAACGAATGAATAGGAAGGAAGTGGCCGAGTGTCATTATGACTATATGCATGTAAGTATTAAAAAGTTGCTAGTACGAGGAAACATCTTAATTTTTGCTTCGATTACTATTGGTGGCCTTGTATTGATACAAAATGTATTTTTGATAGTGGCCTTGTATAAGGGAATGGAGGGAGTACCTAACCCGGGGATGTTTGGTGGCGTGGTGGTTGACTGGGTGTACTCCTAGCTGGGACGTCGCAGGTTCGATTAAGAGCTCCTATGCGCCGCACTTTGCGGCAAATTGCCGGTCGCACGCATGGGCGAATACCTGACTGGGCCGGCCCAAGCCAGCGACCAGTGGAACGGGCACTGCAGCGCGAGTCTGTTGACCTATAAAAAAATCGTGTAATGTAGGGATCGAACCCGGGACATCCAATATAAGAGACCACTGTGCTAGCTAGTAGACATAATAAGCACGAATGTTCACAAGGGTAGCGCGACGTTATAAGAACCAAAAACAACGCAGATCCAAACTTTTGTTTCCGATTTTTCTTTTTTGTGTTCACGATACTGAATTTTGTTCACGGTACCTTCAGAAAATGTTCACGATACTGAAATTTGTTCACAAATTCAACAAAATGTTCATCTTTTCATAAATTAATCGTCTTTAGAAAAAAATCACAATTTAAAAAATTATTCATATTTATAGAAATCTGATATAGTTTTTGAAAATGACATGTTTTATGACAACCGAACAGTTTCAATTTTTCTTTTTCGTTTTGCAAAATACAAGCTTTTTTCTAAAAATTTAAACATTTTTTAAAACCATCAACATTATTTTTACATATGAACATTTTCTTAAAATGAAAAACAGATTTTTAATCTCTTAAGAAAATTAGAAAATGTGAATAGTTTGTAAAACCCCCCAAAACAATTAGAAAATAGTCAAAAAAATTAAATTTGTGAACAATTTTTTTAAAACGGGAACAATTTATAAAATACCAAAAACAATTAAAAGGCAAACATTTTTTGAAACTGCAGAACAAATTTGAAAACATGAACAATTTTCGGAAACAGAAACGTTTTGGAAATTTTCGAACAACTTCTGAAAACAGGACTAATTTTTTGAAATGCAAAAGATTTTTTTAAAACGGCAACATTGTTTGAATCTGGAGAACAAATTTGAAAACGTGAAACATTTTTGGAAACATGATCATTTTTTGAAAATGAGAATATTTTTTGATAACAAAGTTTTTTT
>NW_021233634.1:0-521 GCF_002162155.2 Triticum dicoccoides | reverse complement strand
GTCTTTCAGTCCGACTGGGGTGGTGAATACCACAAACTCCATGGCTACTTTCAACGCACGGGCATCTCTCACCGAGTGTCATGTCCACATACCTCTCAGCAGAACGGTATTGCCGAGCGCAAACACCGACATTTGGTCGAGACCGGCCTTGCCTTGCTTGCACACTCCTCTCTTCCACTTTGGTTTTGGATGATGCTTTTCTTACGGCATGTTACCACATCAACCATATGCCCACTCCGGTTATCAACAAGGACACACCTGTGTTCCGTCTGTTTCATGTTCAGCCCAACTACTCCTCCCTTCGGATTTTTGGGTGTGCTTGCTGGCCTAGTCTTCGCAAGTACAATGCTCACAAGCTTGAGTTCCGTTCCAAGATGTGTGTCTTCCTTGGCTATAGTCCTTTGCATAAGGGTTATAAGTGTCTTGACCGTACCTCCGGTCAGATATACATCTCTCGTGATGTTGTTTTCGACAAGACTACGTTTCCTTACTCCCAACCCGGCGTGTCGATTGATCCTGCT
>NW_021233633.1:0-969 GCF_002162155.2 Triticum dicoccoides | reverse complement strand
TGAACGACGAGCCCGTTAAGTACGCCTACGAGGATCAAGGCAGCTCTGAGAACTTCGCAGGCAAGATGACCATACCCTCGAAATCACTTCTATCTTTGCTTGCTAGATGCTCGCTCTTTTGCTATGCCTATGCTACGATACCTACCACTTGCTTATCATGCCTCCCATATTGCCATGTCAAACCTCTAACCCACCTTGTCGTAGAAAACCATTGTTTGGCTATGTTACCGCTTTGCTCAGCCCCTCTTATAGGGTTGCTAGTTGCTGGTGAAGACTGGAGATCGTTCCTTGTTGGAACTTGTTTATTGTTGGGATATCACCATATTATATTGTTTATCTTAATGCACCTATATACTTGGTAAAGGGTGGAAGGCTCGTCCTTATGCCTGGTGTTTTGTTCCACTCTTGCCGCCCTAGTTTCCGTCATATCGGTGTTATGTTCCCGGATTTTGCGTTCCTTACACGGTTGGCTTATAATGGGAACCCCTTGACAGTTCGCTTTGAATAAAACTCGTCCAGCAATGCCCAACATTGGTTTTACCATTCGCCACCTAGCCTCTTTTTCCCTTGGGTTTCTAGAGCCCGAGGGTCATCTTTATTAAACCCCCCGGGCCAATGCTCCTCTGAGTGTTGGTCCAAACTAGAGCCCTGTGCAGCGCCCCCTCGGGGAAACTCGAGGTTTGGTTTTAGTTGTATGGAGCGCTCATCGGAGTGTGCCCTGAGAACGAGATATGTGCAGCTCCTATCGGGATTTGTCGGCACATTCGGGCGGTGTTACTGGACTTGTTTTATCATTGTCGAGGATGTCTTGTAACCGGGATGCCGAGTCTGATCGGATTGTCTTGGGAGAAGGAATATCCTTCGTTGACCGTGAGAGCTTGTAATGGGCTAAGTTGGGACTCCCCTGCAGGGATTTGAACTTTCGAAAGTCGTGCCCACGGTTATGGGCAGATGGGAATTTGTTAATGT
>NW_021233632.1:0-875 GCF_002162155.2 Triticum dicoccoides | reverse complement strand
CTATACAATCTGATTGGGGAGGGGAATACAGAAACCTAAACTCCTTTTTTCAACAGATTGGCATATCTCACCACATATCATGTCCTCATGCTCACCAACAAAACGGATCTGCCGAGCGTAAGCATAGGCATATCGTTGAAGTAGGTTTAGCTCTTCTTGCAGCTGCCTCTATGCCACTAAAATTCTGGGATGAAGCCTTTCTCACCGCAGTTCATCTTATCAACATCCTACCTAGTAGAGTTATCAACAATGAAACTCCGGTAGAACGCCTTCTTCACACCAAACCTGACTACAAATCACTTCGAGTATTTGGTTGTGCGTGCTGGCCAAATCTTCGTCCCTACAACAACCGCAAACTTCTATTCCGATCAAAACAGTGTGTTTTTATTGGTTACAGTCCACAACATAAAGGTGTAAAATGCCTTGATGTATCCACAGGTCGTGTCTACATCTCTCGTGATGTCGTATTTGACGAGACTGTTTTCCCTTTTGCACACCTCCACCCAAACGCCGGCACTCTCCTTCAAAAGGAAATCCTTCTTCTCCCATCTCACCTCACCGGCCTTGGCAATGGGGATGCTTTTACTACTAATGATCAATTATTGACTAATTCTCCTACTAATGCTGGTGATGAGTTTTGTGATGAAGCAGAAAAAATCGGCGCAGAATATACTGAAGAAATCAGCCAAATTCGTCATTTTATGCCCCCTGCATGCAGCAGCCGCGTCATCGAGGCGGATCCGCCTCGGGATCAGGGCGTCTCAGCCGCGGGTTCCGCGCATGACGGGACGGACGAATCCTCCTCGAGCCCCACACCACGCCACGCCAGCGGTGGCAGCAGCGGCTCCGCGCCGCGACAAGTCGACAGCGCCCCA
>NW_021233631.1:0-1777 GCF_002162155.2 Triticum dicoccoides | reverse complement strand
TTAATTGGAAATGATATAGAATTCTGGATAGCATAAAGGGATACTTGAATAAAAGTTTTTCAATGAAAGACCTTGGTGAAGCTGCCTACATATTGGGCATCAAGATTTATAGAGGTAGATCAAGACGCTTAATTGGACTTTCACAAAGCACATACCTTGATAAAGTTTTGAAAATGTTCAAAATGGATCAGGCAAAGAAAGAGTTCTTGCCTGTATTACAAGGTGTGAAGTTGAGTCAGACTCAATGCCCGACCACAGCAGAAGATAGAGAGAAAATGAAAGATGTTCCCTATGCTTCAGCCATAGGCTCTATCATGTATGCAATGTTGTGTGCCAGACCTAACGTATGATTAGCAATAAGCTTGGCAAGTAGGTACCAAAGTAATCCAGGAGTGGATCACTGGACAGCGGTCAAGAATATCCTGAAATACCTGAAAAGGACTAAGGATATGTTTCTCGTTTATGGAAGTGACAAAGAGCTAGTCGTAAATGGTTACGTCAATGCAAGGTTTGACACTGATCCAGACGATTCCAAATCGCAAACCGGATACGTGTTTTTATTAAACGGTGGAGCTGTAAGTTGGTGCAGTTCTAAACAAAGCGTCGTGGCGGGATCTACATGCGAAGCGGAGTACATAGCAGCTTCGGAAGCAGCAAATGAAGGAGTCTAGATGAAGGAGTTCATTTCCGATCTAGGTGTCATACCTAGTGCATCGGGACCAATGAAGATCTTCTGTGACAATACTGGTGCAATTGCCTTGGCAAAGGAATCCAGATTTCACAAGAGGACCAAGCACATCAAGAGACGCTTCAATTCCATCCGGGACCAAGTCCAGGTGGGAGACATAGAGATTTGCAAGATACATACGGATCTGAATGTTGCAGACCCGTTGACTAAGCCTCTTCCACGAGCAAAACATGATTAGCACCAAGACTCCATGGGTGTTAGAATCATTACTGTGTAATCTAGATTATTGACTCTAGTGCAAGTGGGAGACTGAAGGAAATATTCCCTAGAGGCAATAATAAAGTTAGTATTTATTTCCTCATATCATGATAAATGTTTACTATTCATGCTAGAATTGTATTAACCGGAAACATGATACATGTGTGAATACATAGACAAACTTAATGTCACTAGTATGCCTCTACTTGACTAGCTCATTGATCAAAGATGGTTATGTTTCCTAACCATAGACATGTGTTGTCATTTGATTAATGGGATCACATCATTACGAGAATGACGTGATTGACTTGGCCCATTCCGTTAGCTTAGCACTTGATCGTTTAGTATATTGCTATTGCTTTCTTCATGACTTATACAAGTTCCTATAACTATGAGACTATGCAACTCCCGTTACCGGAGGAACACTTTGTGTACTACCAAACATCACAATGTAAATGGGTGATTATAAAGGAGCTCTACAGGTGTCTCCAAAGGTACATGTTGAGTTGGCATATTTCGAGATTAGGTTTTGTCACTCCAATTGTTGGAGAGGTATCTCTGGGCCCTCTTGGTAATGCACATCACTATAAGCCTTGCAAGGAATGTAACTAATGAGTTAGTTACGGAATGATGCATTACGTAACGAGTAAAGAGACTTGCCGGTAACGAGATTGAACTAGGTATTAAGATACCGACGATCAAATATCAGGCAAGTAACATACCGATGACAAAGGGAACAACGTATGTTGTTATGCGGTTTGACCGATAAAGATCTTTGTAGAATATGTAGGAGCCAATATGAGCATCCAGGTTCCGCTATTGGTTATTGAC
>NW_021233630.1:0-1138 GCF_002162155.2 Triticum dicoccoides | reverse complement strand
GGGAAATGTCTCCTAGTGTTTCCACCGAGCCATGGTAGCTTGCTACTGCTCCGGAACACTTAGGCTGGCCGGCATGTGTCCTTCTTCGTTCCTGTGTCTGTCCCTTCGGGGAAATGTCACGCGATGAATACCGGAGTCCTATTAGCCCGCTACAGCCCGGTTCACCGGAGTCCTGCTAGCCCAGTGCTACAGCCTGGATTCACTCGCTGATGACCGACACGTTCGATGCTGGGTCATGGATGCCTGTCCCTGTAAGTCTGTGCCACTTTGGGTTTACGACTAGCCATGTCAGCCCGGGCTCCTTATCATATGGATGCTAGCGACACTGTCATATACGTGTGCCAAAAGGCGCAAACGGTCCCGGGCTAAGGTAAGGCGACACCCGTGGGGATACCGTGCGTGAGGCCGCAAGGTGATATGAGGTGTTACATGCTAGATCGATGTGGCATTGAGTTGGGGTCCTGACAGCGTTGGTATCAGAGCTTGACTGCCTGTAGGATTACCAAGCCAAACTGGTCGAAGTTGAGTCTAGAAATTCTTTAGTTATATAAGGGAATTGATTGTGGGATGGAACGTAAGGCTCTTTTTACTCCTTATACCTTATGCCTTCTGATCTGAGTCATCTTATCTTTCCTGCGGGGATTAAGAACTAGGCTATCTTTTCTTTCTATCAGGATCACGTGTTACTAATCCGTAGACTTATAGATTGTTGAATTTAAGCTTGAGTTCAGTTTCTACTACTTCCGTATGTTAATTGTTGATCTCGAAATCTTGATATTGTGCTTCTGAGTGGTTATGCCACCATTTTTGTGAATGTCTCAAGTCTTTTCTGAGCATTTACAGCCGTTATGCTGTCCGAGTCATTCCAGGTTTCTAAATAGTCTGATGCATTTGCAAAATCCTTTCCCTCTGGTTTCGATGCTCCTTTATGCCAGCTCAATCACACTAATTGTTGAGTTGAGGCATTCTATTGCCTTGACATTTATGTTGGAGTTACTATTATGACCCTAGGTATTTAGGGAGTCACCTAGTAATCTAGCAACGTTTTGTGTTCCCAGTGTGAGATTCTGGCCCTTATTCTCGAAAGCATTTCGTGATGCTACTTAGTAGTAGGTATTCTATCCCTGGGTTTTGAACC
>NW_021233629.1:0-1597 GCF_002162155.2 Triticum dicoccoides | reverse complement strand
TGTCGATACCCACTTGATCGGCATCGCCAAAGACACTGGGTGCTATATGATCGTATCCGAATCTTAGCTTAACCCCTTTGGAACGGTTTACTGATCGTATTCTAATCAGAAGCATGTGAATGTTGTTTATTATTTATCATAAGTATAACTATTTTGAATATCTTGAGACCTTCTGGAAAGCATTATGAGATGGTTTTTGTCTCTTCCGGCTTACATTTTGGTCCTCCCAGGTTGTTAAGTACCAGATGAACATCATGCAAGCAGGAAAGATTATCAAAGGGCTCGCAGGATAAGGCAAGCAAATTTAACATCAAGGAGACAAACGATCAACATAAGTTGGAAATATATAACAATGGCGGCTTGCGAAAGTATTAAGCGCCATAAACATGCGTGAAGGCATGACAAACGTTGAGAGGTTTTTCCTATCCTATTACAAGACTCCCCGAGTCTGAATAAGTGAAGCATTGTTTTGCGGAGTTATAAAACGCCTGGCGGCTCATTCCTTCGGCGGGCTTGAAGACTCCGGGTTATCCTTCTCCGCCTCTCCGTCGGTTGCTTTGTCCTGGAAGGTGGACGAGGCCTAGTCAATGCCACTCAAGGCTTCAAACTCAGCCTCATCATCTATTAAACCGGCCGGTTCCACTTCAGGGGCAAAGGTGTGCTTACGCGTTGGAGGGATCAGGCTGACTTGGTCATATGGAATGTTTGGAATTCTCCGGTTCTCGTTATCATAGCCCGGCGAATACTTAGTAAGATCAGTATCATTCCCAATAAGGGTAGCCAAGGGACGTACGACTTTGACACGGGCGGTGAAGTATTGATCATCAAATGCAGTACCGTCCTCCTTAAGGCTCGGATATCCAAGAGAGAGATCTGCTAAGTCAAGCTCTGGCGTCCATGCCTTTGCCCGGCTCAATGCGTCTACGGCTCCGGCTCTTGCGGATGGCCGCCTTAAATCCTGAATTCGCTGAGGTAGCACCGCGAGATGCTTCAGCACGTCTTGTAAAAGGCGGGGAGGGGTGTTTGATAAGGCTACAACGGCCAAGGCACGTTGTGACCCGGAGTACAGCTGTTCCACTAAGGTGTAAACTGCTTTAAGCTTGATCAGCATGTTTTGCTTAAGGTTGGTACTCCTGGGGCCTGTGTGTGCACAAACATAACAGTCAGCCGGAGGTAACTATTACAATAGTCATTGGAATATTACAATGTTTGAGATTTTGCATGGTAACTTACCAAAGATGGCTGAGACCATTTGAGATATCTGACGTTTTAAGTCGGACAGTTCGGTTGTTGCCTCTGCAAGAGATGCTTCTGCTGTCTCGGCCCGAGTCACCAGTGAAGCCTTCTCATCAGCCCAAGCTTTCTTCTCTGACTCAAAATTTTTCTTCAACTTCTCATTTTCAGAGACACTGAATTCAAATTTGGAGTTGGCCTTCTGAGTTTCAAGTTCTTGAGTTTTAGACGACTCTTCAAAACAGCAAGCTCCGACTCAAATTGACTTATGGTGGCCTACGTTGACACTAGGTTATGGTAAGGATCACGGTAAGGTAGCATTCAAAGTCCCAAGCATTTTACAAGTAAAGATACTTGGCACTTG
>NW_021233628.1:0-397 GCF_002162155.2 Triticum dicoccoides | reverse complement strand
CCTCTGTACCATAATATATGTTGTTTTAGCAGTTCAATTAGGGAGTACCAACAATGTAAAGGTAGAATAACAAGGAACTAACAAAGTAGGTGATGGATAAGAAATAGAGGTGAACGAATGGCGGTACCTTGGCATCCATCAACAAGGTAAGGGTTGCCTTGGTATCCATAGGAGCAGCCGCACCTTAGGATGTACCCTGTGCCTGAGCCATAGGAAACGTCGGTAGCGAAGCTGGTCAAGCTTATGCATCTCCGACGTGAAATACGGTGGGCTATAGGCCCATTGATGTTAAGGTTCAAATAACAACAGCAGAAAGGGGTCGTAGTCCCGGCGTTTGATTTCAACGTCCACTCCCAATTTTTTTTTAATTTTACAAATGTGATCCCCTTAAGACACC
>NW_021233627.1:0-1977 GCF_002162155.2 Triticum dicoccoides | reverse complement strand
CGGAGATGTTGTTGTTGGTGTAGCCGCCCCCGCCAGGGCGCGTGCTTTGGCTGTTGCCGCGTCCACGCCTGCTGTTGCCACTGCTACGACCACGCCCCTGGTGATCGCGCCCGCGACTGGTTCCTCGGCCCCGTGAGGCAGCGTTGGCGGAGGATTGACGAATGTTCATCCGTGGAGCAGATTGAGACGTGCATCGAAGCTGAGCAGTTGGGTGAATAGTTCCTGGACAGTCACGGGCTCAACCCGTGCTGCAAGAGCCGACACGACCGGGTTGTAGTCGAGGTCGAGGCCGGCGAGGACATGGGAGACAATCTCGGCATTGCCTAACGTTGCTCCTGTGCAGGCGATCTCGTCTGAGAGCATCTTAATTTTGGCAAGATACTCTGTCATGCTTAGGTTTCCTTTTTTCAGATTCGTCAATTCAATGCGGGTATTAATGGCCTGGGCTTGAGTTTGGGCAGGAAAAGTGGCATGAATCGCGGCCCATACCTCCGCTGGAGTCTGCAACGTGACCACCTGTGCAAGGATCGCGCGATACAAAGAGCCCATCAGAAAACCTTGAACTTGCTTTTGTTGAGTGTACCAGAGGTGGCGTGCAAAGTTGACGATCTGCTCCTCCTTCCCGTCCTTGGTGACGGTGAGGGTCTCCGGCGGCTCCTGGCTAGTCGGATCGAGGTGGTGAGCCATCTGTGCGCCCTTGATTTGCGGCAGCACGATGGCTTTCCACATGAGGAAATTGTTCCTCGTGAGCTTCTCCTGTGGTGGTGCCCCAAGGGACATGGCTTGGGCGCTGCTGGATGAAGGGGCAAAGGTGGATGAGGAGGCGAGGGAGGCGGTGAGTGCACTCTTGGTGCTTGATTGGGTGGAGGCGGTCGTCATGGCGAGGTTTGGATAGGCTAGATGCGATCTCTTCTCGTTCTAGGAAGAAGATGCTCTGATACCATGTAAGATAATGTGGGAAGCGTTAAACCCTTTTCTCGGGCCACACTTGTATTTACATGGATGTTGTCGTGGCTTACAAGATGATCGATCAAGAGTTTGATCGAGAGATACATAGAGAAGGTCGGTAGAGGAGGAGTTAGACAGAAGAAAGGATAGGAGAGGTTTACAATTGAAACACTAGTCCTATCCCTATACAACTCTATTTCAACATCCACATCCTTCTTTGCAAACACTGATATGTATTTCTTCTGATGTTAGTATTCACATCCATATATAGAACTATTAACAACTTCTAAAAATAGAAATATTAAATGATTGCCATTTGACCACATCCATATCCTTATCTAGAAGTGTTAACGGGAGTTAAACCCAACTAAGTTTTACTCTAATATACAAAATAATTGTGGTGAAATTTATTTGGTTGTTAATAGCGTCCAAATCCTTTGTTCATCACATTGATTACATCCTAATGTATCAGTGATCATATTGATTACATCCATATCTTGTACTAGCAACTACCTAATCTAGAAGTGGTCGTCCGTTAATCCATAATATCCAAGTATAACATGGACCTTGCTTTGGGGCTTAACTTAGAAATTGAGATACCAACTAGGAAAGATATACTAAGAGCAACCAGAAAATACTAGGACATTTGGTAAGTCATGGTATAACACATATGTTACTCGGAGCATCGACCTGCCTCCTTGGTAAGCCCAGTTCCCGCTCAAGATGTGTTTTTATTGGTTACACATGTATATCTTGGGCCCTAGTTTTTTGTGGCCCATAAAATAATATGTGTAAGGCTTTTTCTGGAAGGATCCAACACAACCTAATCTATTATGTATTAAAAGTAATTGACGGGCTCACCAGAAAAAGATAAAAATGCTAGAAAATAACTCAAAAATAAAAAACAACTAACTATCTATCTATTATATATTAAAAGTAATTGACGGGCTCACCAGAAAAAAGATAAAAATGCTAGAAGATCTCTGAAAAATCAAAAACATCCGATCGTCTATTTAATAGTAGGCTAAT
>NW_021233626.1:0-1129 GCF_002162155.2 Triticum dicoccoides | reverse complement strand
GGCGGCTTTGCTGGTCTTGTTTTACCATTGTCGAAATGTCTTGTAAACCGGGATTCCGAGACTGATCGGGTCTTCCTGGGAGAAGGAATATCCTTCGTTGATCGCGAGAGCTTATCATGGGCTAAGTTGGGACACCCCTGCAGGGTATTATCTTTTGAAAGCCGTGCCCGCGGTTATGTGGCAGATGGGAATTTGTTAATGTCCGGTTGTAGATAACTTGACACCAGATCCGAATTAAAATGCATCAACCGCGTGTGTAGCCGTGATGGTCTCTTCTCGGCGGAGTCCGGGAAGTGAACACGGTTTCTGGGTTATGTTTGACGTAAGTAGGAGTTCAGGATCACTTCTTGATTATTGCTAGCTTCACGACCGTTCCGCTTGCTCTCTTCTCGCTCTTACTTGCGTATGTTAGCCACCATATATGCTTAGTCGCTGCTGCAACCTCACCACTTTACCCCTTCCTTTCCCATTAAGCTTTGCTAGTCTTGATACCCATGGTAATGGGATTGCTGAGTCCTCGTGGCTCACAGATTACTACAACAATAGTTGCAGGTACAGGTTTATGCGATGATCATGATGCGAGAGTGATGTTTGCCTGTTTTGGAGTTCTTCTTCTGCTTCTTCTTCGATCAGGGGATAGGTTCCAGGTCGGCAGCCTGGGCTAGCAGGGTGGATGTCGTTTGAGTTTCTGTTTGTGGTCCAGCCGTAGTCGGAGGGTGATCTTATGTAAGATGATGTTGTATTCGTGTGGCGTTGTATGCCTTTTGTATGTATCCCCATCTATTATGTAATGTTGATGTAATGATATCCACCTTGCAAAAGCGTATCAATATGCGGTTCTATCCTTGGTGGGACCTTCGAGTCTCTTTAGGATAGTATCGCATATTGGGCGTGACAACGGTGATCAAAAATAAGCATGGATTGGTCATTTTCAAAGTGTTGGGACTTCGGTCTCAATTACCTGTGAGGCTGGAAGTATTCCGGGGTAATCGGCCGTAATGGAGACCAAGGCATTATCGATGCTCAGTTGGTGAAATACCCCATCAATCAGCTCCACCGATATGTCCAGATCCTCTTGGGAGGCTGGATCGAGGAACCGTTCCGGATCCTCGAGTTGTGGAGGCGGGCT
>NW_021233625.1:0-804 GCF_002162155.2 Triticum dicoccoides | reverse complement strand
TGGACGAAGGCACGCACCGGTGTTGCCAGCACCGGGGATGCATAGACGGACGAAGGCAAAGTTGACGAAGTGCCGACCATGCTTGCCAGGCCCGGGGACACGTCGTGGATGAAGGAACGCATCGGAGTTGCCAGCACCGGGCATGCATAGACGAGGGACCTGCACAAGCTGTACGCCATGTCGGAGGGGCCAGCAGAGAAGAACTCGGCAACGATTGCGGCATCCATCGGCACGGGGCCAATGTCACCAACGGTGGTCGGAGTAGATGAAGTGGTCGGGGTAGATGACGGCGACGCTGACGACGGGCTGGTGCTGGATGAAGACGAAGGAGGTGGACGGGTGGCTGCGGCGGCGGCCAAAGAAAAGCGGCGGCGGCGGCCTGACGGCGGCGGCAGCGGCTTGATTAGGAGCGCGGCGGCGGTGCTCGAAGTAGGCAGAAAACCCTGACAACATGATGAAGACCGGCGCGGACGGTGGCTTTCCCGCGCCAAGGGAGACGGCGCGACACATACCACGGTAGGTCGACGCGTGGTGACGGCGGAGTGGACCGCGGGCCACGGCGCTATGGCCCGGAGGGGCGACGCAGCGGCGGTAGGCGGGTCGGGGCGACGGCGGGAAGACCTCAGGGCGGCGGTGGGGACCGCGGACCGCGACGCTGCGGCCCGAAGGGGCGACACGGCGGCGGTTTGTGAGTCGGTGCAACCACGGGGACGGCCTCGAGACGGCGGGGACCGCGTGCCACACTCGCTACGGCCCGACGGGGCGACGCAGCAGCGGCGCGAGGGTCGATGCAGCCACGAGACG
>NW_021233624.1:0-932 GCF_002162155.2 Triticum dicoccoides | reverse complement strand
CCACAAGCATAGCAAGCATCATCAAAAGGGGATATTTCAAGAGAATCAACGAGATCATAACAATCATCATAGCAATCATCATAGCAATCATCCTTTGGTAATCACAAAGGGAAATTAAACAATGTATGATTTGAAGAGTTACTCTCATTAGAAGGAGGGCACGGGTAGCTAATCCGCTCTTCCTCCTTTTGTTCTTCGCTCTCCTCATCATCTTGTTCATCCAATGAGCTCACAGTTTCATCAATTTCTTCTTCCATAGCTTCCTGCAAAATATTACTCTCTTCTTGGATAGAGGAGAATTTTTCAATATATGGTTTAACATAGGCATTAGAAGCATAATTATCATAACAATATTCAAGTATGGCAAAACTTTCAGATTTGTAAAGAGTAGCATCATACTTTTCAATCAAAGAAGCAATTTCAAAAGCACCCTTAAAAGCAACAAGTTCTTCAATTTGTTGAACATCATAGTAATTATAAACACCCTTAGCATACGAAGAATTCCATTATCAATAAACTCACATTGGTAGGGAAGGTGTTTCTTAGGGTTTTCAGAACAAGTAACATCATATATTTCACATAAATTCCATGCATAGCATTGCAAACATTGAATTTGATCCCATAATAGTTTCCCTTTTTCAGATATACCGTGTCGCACATAACAAGCATGCTCATATAAAGATTTGCCCTCAACTAAGCTAGTTGGGGTTTCAGCACGAGCACATAGGAATCGAAGATGATCCAAGTAAAAAGCTTCAGTAGTGTGATAGATTTTGAGTGGTTCTTAAACCATTGGAGTAGTAGGGACAACTAATTTTTTTTGGTATTTTGTGTTTCCTACCCATAACTAAAGATAGAGAACAACTAAGAACAGCAAATAAAAATTACTTAGTGATAAGGAAAACAAGCACACACGAGAATATTCACCCCAC
>NW_021233623.1:0-2231 GCF_002162155.2 Triticum dicoccoides | reverse complement strand
TCTACTGACGCCAAGAAGCAAGCAAGGTTCCGTAAGGGCCTTAGTCCTGAGCTTCGCCGCGACCTCCGTCTGCATGAGTGCACATCTTTTTCGAAACTTGTCAACAAAGCCATCAGTGCTGAAACTGGTCAGACTGACTATGACGCAACACGCAAGCATGGACGTGACACGGGTTCCTCATCCGGTGCTGGTCCTCAGAAGCGCCGCGTGTGGGTGCCCAACACCGCCCTGCCACCCAGGTTCACACCGAGGCCATCTTTCCAGGCGCCTCGCCCTGTACAACAGTCTGCTCCAGCCAAGTCCTATGGGGGTCCAACCAATAATGCTCCTCCACGTACCAGTTCCGTGACTTGTTTCAAGTGTGGGGAATCTGGCCACTATATGCGTGAATGCCCCCAGACCAACCCAAATCAATCTGCTAAAGCTGTTGGCCGTGGCAAGCCGACAGGGAAAGTGTTTCATGCTAAACCGGTCACCGCTTCACGTGGCCATGTCAACTGTGTCTCTGCCGAGGAAGCTCAAGAGGACCCCAACGTCGTTCTCGGTACGCTTCTTGTTAATTGCCACCCGACATCTGTTCTTTTCGATACAGGAGCCTCTCATTCCTTTATATCTGAAAATTATGCTTGTTTGCATAACGTTGCATTCTGTGACTTGCCATCCACTATGGAAATCTCTACCCCTGGATCTAGATGGCAGACCTCTAGGGTAAGTTATGGAAATGAAATTCAAGTCGACAGACTTGTTTTCCTTGCGTCTTTGATAGCCCTTAAATCTTCAGATATTAATATCATTCTGGGTATGGACTGGATGTCAGCTCATCATGCCCAAATTGATTGCTTCTCTAGGACTGTTCAACTCACCCATCCTTCGGGGAAGATAGTCCATGTCTTGACCCGAATAGCCAAGCGACAATTATATTCTCTTAACGCCAGCCCTTTGCCAGACCTTGAGGACGTTCCGGTAGTCCGTGACTTCCCGGATGTCTTTCCAGAGGAATTGCCAGGTGTTCCACCTGACAGGGATGTTGAGTTTGTAATAGACCTCATTCTAGGAACCGTTCCGATTGCTAGAAGACCTTATAAGATGGCACCACTAGAATTAGCCGAGCTTAAGAAACAACTCGATGAGTCCTTGAAAAAGGGTTTCATCCGCCCTAGTTCATCTCCGTGGGCTTGCCCCGTCCTATTCGTCAAGAAGAAGGATGGTACGGACCGGATGGTTGTAGATTACCGACCTGTCAACTTGGTCACAATCAAGAACAAATATCCGCTTCCCAGGATCAACGACCTGTATGATCAGCTCGCTGGATCCTCAGTCTTCTCCAAGATGGATTTGAGGTTGGGCTACCATCAAATCAAAATCAGAAACGGGGACATTCCTAAAACGGCCTTTGTTACTCGTTATGGCCAATACGAGTACACCGTCATGTCCTTCAGTTTAACCAACGCTCCAGCCACCTTTTCTCGGTTAATGAACTCAATCTTCATGGAGTATTTGGATAAATTCGTCGTAGTTTATCTCGATGACATACTCATTTACTCCAAGAACGAGGAAGAACATGCCGAACATTTAAGGCTAGTGTTGAAGAAACTTCGAGAGCATCGCCTTTATGCCAAATTCTCTAAATGTGAATTCTGGTTGTCAGAAGTGACCTACCTGGGTCATGTAATATCTGGTAAAGGTATTGATGTTAACCCTGAGCGAGTTCAAGCCGTCCTTAACTGGACTCCACCCGAATCGGTCAAGCAAGTTCGGAGTTTTCTAGGCTTAGCGAGTTATTGTCGTCGCTTTGTCGAGAACTTCTCCAAGGTTGCCAAACCTCTAACCGAACTCCTCAAGAAAGATAAGAAGTTCGAATGGACTCCACAATGTGAGCACAGCTTTCAGGAACTGAAAAGACGCCTGACTTCTGCTCCCGTACTGGTACCGCCAGACTTCTCTAAGGACTTTGTTATCTACTGCGACGCCTCGCGACAAGGACTAGGTTGCGTTCTCATGCAAGATCGACACGTAATTGCTTACGCTTCACGGCAATTGCACCCACATGAGGAGAATTATCCTACTCATGATCTAGAACTTGCAGCCGTAGTCTATGCACTTAAGACCTGGCGACATTACCTCCTCGGTAATCGTTGCGAAATATTCACTGATCACCAAAGTCTGAAGTATATTTTCACCCAACCGGATTTGAATCTCAGGCAGAGACGTTGGGTTGAATTGATCACTGA
>NW_021233622.1:0-793 GCF_002162155.2 Triticum dicoccoides | reverse complement strand
TCCTCCTGTTGACCAGGTCCTGCTCCTCCCGCAACAAGGTGCTCCGGCGGCAACGCCGGCAAGGTGCTCCTACTGGTCCCCTTCTCGTCTGCAACAACAACAACAGCAACCAGGTTGATTCCACAGCTTGGGCATTAGTTGGATTCATGATGCAGGATATACAGATCTAGAGTATTCCATTTGTTACACTTTGCAGTCACATCTTATGTAGGAATGATGGCTTTCTAGCTTTAGGTAGGCCCCCTTTTTTGAGGAAAACATAGATAGCCCCTAAATGATTTGTATATATAGCATTGTTAACACACTTTAGCTGCTTCAATATTCTTTCTGGACATCTATAACCAAGACCTACCAAGTAAAATTACTGTGTTTCACAAGTAGTACTGGTTCAAAATTTGACCTGTAGAGCAGGCACTGTGGCCTCAGATCTCGGCTACCATGCGTCTAGTGCAATCGATTTGGCAAACTCATTAGACAAGTGAAGTAAGGCAATTCCAGATCATGTTGATCATGGCAGCAGCAAATTGTATGATGATTTGCGGTGTAATTCATATTGATCATGGTTATTTTGCCGTAATAAGATTGGGATGATTCTTGAGATATGAGGCATGAACTTCTTTATGTACACTATACTCTATAGCATTTTAATGTCGGCATACATACGTTGTACTAAACCCAACATCTTTTTATCCTGTTGGCAGAGGAACTAAAATAACTGTCTGGTTCTCTCTTCTTTCACTACCTTCTTGCTCTATATTATACCATTTTCTAACAGTAAGTTTCCACATATTTT
>NW_021233621.1:0-1443 GCF_002162155.2 Triticum dicoccoides | reverse complement strand
TCAATCAAGTGGTTCGCCTGACTCGATGCCTAGATGTACCCGGCCATACTGCTAAGTTGGTCAGGGTAATGACTGAGGCTGGATATCGCTGGTATCCCGAGTACACGGTCGAAGAGCAATTCCGAGACTTTAATCAAAGCCAGTATCTCTGCACTGTCAGGATATTTCCATCTTATCCTGGATCCACCGAGCCTCTTCACTGCTCTTATGGACTCGGGGTTACCATTGAGATGGCTGTGCAGGACGCCGCCTACTCTATGA
The DNA here is from genome assembly GCF_002162155.2 of Triticum dicoccoides. Lineage (NCBI taxonomy): Eukaryota > Viridiplantae > Streptophyta > Magnoliopsida > Poales > Poaceae > Triticum > Triticum dicoccoides. The sequence continues at coordinate 1,182 of NW_021233621.1, read as the reverse complement.
TGACCATTATGCGGGTCAGATCTGGCCTATTTCGGGACTCTGATTTCCGGTATATGCCAGGATCACTTCCGGGAGCACAAGGGTATCTCCAGGCTATCTATGCTGATCCCACCCAGGAGGATTCACGGACTCGCACCACTGCTGAGATGCTCGAGGATAAGGACCGTGAAAATCGGGCCTTGAGGTTAGAGCTCTTCAATACCCGTGCTGACCACTGGGCCACTTTGACTCGGTTCGCACCGGCGGTGCAAGCTGGATATTCAGGTATGCGCGATCTCTATCCTGTGAGATCTGCTCTGCCAGACGTGATGGTTTGGCGTGATGTAGGAGGCATCACCCCACCTCGCGGTCCCCGCAGGCCACCGTTTGTTGGTCCAAGGCCTCATCCTAGCCCCTATGGACCACAAGCTCCGCGAGACCGTCTGTTTCCGGATGATCATGTTGAACTTCCAGGCTATGGAGGCGACTTCTACGAGGACTACTACGGATCGGTCTGAGTTAGTGGTAGTATCACTAGTTCGCACTAGCTGTGTCCTCTATCGTCCCGCGTAACTCGTGGGATATGACCTAGTTTGTACTCTTCCGGAGATGTAGAAAAATAATGTATAGGAGCTTGGAATGCCTCCGATGAGATGTAATCCTCTTTTCACCGTAATAGTACTTTGTTTGGTCTTGTACTAAACCCTGTATGTTGTGTATGACGATGGAATAAAGAAGCAGTTTCTGTATCTACCATGTCATACGGATGATCATCTTGCATTTCGAGTTATTCCTTACATTCTATATCCTATGTCGGAATTTTACCATCCTGACTAAATCATTGTCTTGTTTACCTAGGATGGTCAACACGCGCGCTAACCCTGCTTCCCAAGAGCAGGCCGAAGGCAGTGAAGCCAGGAATGAAAATCTGCCTCATCCTCCTTCACTAGCCGAGGTGATGATGGAAGCTGAGAGAAACAAGCGGGAGACAAACCGTTTGTTGGAGCGTATTGAACAGAATACAGCACACCATCAGAGGGCTAACGTGGTGTCACTCAGTGATTTTATCAAATTGCATCCACCCACGTTCCACCACTCCGTCGAGCCTCTCGACGCTGATGACTGGCTTCGCAGTATCTCTCACAAACTGCGTTCCGCGCTGGTAGCGGAGGCTGACAAGGTCACCTTTGCTGCATATCATCT
>NW_021233620.1:0-771 GCF_002162155.2 Triticum dicoccoides | reverse complement strand
CATAAAATATTTTCAACACGATCCACATGCATGCAAAGTTGACACTCTTCCAAAATAGTGGGATCAACATTAACTAAAGTCATGACCTCTCCAAACCCACTTTTAATAATATTTCAAACACTATTATCAATCTCATATTCATCATGGGGCTTAAATAAAATTTCAAGATTGTAAGAAGAATCACCCCAATCATGATCATTGCAACAATTAGAGGTCATAGCAAAACTAGCATCCCCAAGCTTAGGGTTTTGCATATTATTAGAACAATTTATATCAATAGAATTTATATTATCATCATTGCAATCATGCTTTTTATTCAAAGATCCATCGGGAATCACTCCATAAGGTACTTTATCACAATTTTCAGATTCACGAATTTCAAGCAAAACTTCATAAAGATAATCTAGTGCACAAAACTCACTAGCAATTGGTTCATTATAATTGGATCTCTTAAAAAGATTAGCAAGCGGATGAGGATCCATAGATCTTAGGTTCTCTGTTTAGTAATAAATAAACAATTATTCCAACCATACAAGCAAACAAGAAACGGGCAAAAGAGGCAAATAGAGAAAGAGAGGGAGGATAGAGAGAGAGGGCGAACAAACAGCAAGGGTGAAGTGGGGGAGAGGAAAACGAGAGGCAAATGGCAAATAATGTAATGCGGGAGATAAGGGTATGTGATGGGTACTTGGTATATTGACTTTTGCGTAGACCTGCCCGGCAACGGCGCCAAAAATTCTTGTTGCTACCTCTTGAGCACTGCTTTGGATT
>NW_021233619.1:0-838 GCF_002162155.2 Triticum dicoccoides | reverse complement strand
ATGCACCTGCTACCTTTCAAAGATGTATGGTGGCTATATTCTCTAACTTTTGTGAAAAGATTTGTGAGGTATTCATGGATGATTTCTCTGTTTATGGATCCTCTTTTGATGATTGCTTGAGCAACCTAGATCGAGTTTTGCAGAGATGTGAAGACACTAGTCTTGTCTTGAATTGGGAAAAAGTGCCACTTTATGGTTAATGAAGGCATTGTATTGGGGCATAAGATTTCTAAGAAAGGTATTGAGGTTGATAAAGCTAAAGTTGATGCTATTGAAAAGATGCCATGTCCCAAGGACATAAATGGTATAAGAAGTTTCCTTGGTCATGCCGGTTTTTATAGGAGGTTCATTAAGGAATTTTCTAAAATCTCTAGGCCTCTGACTAATTTATTACAAGAAGATATTCCTTTTGTCTTTGATGATGATTGTGTAGAAGCATTTGAAATACTTAAGAAAGCCTTGATTACTGCACCTATTGTTCAGCCACCTGATTGGAATTTACCCTTTGAAATTATGTGTGATGCTAGTCATTATGCTGTAGGTGTTGTTTTAGGTCAAAGAGTTGATAAGAAATTGAATGTTATCCAGTATGCTAGTAAGACTCTTGATACTTCCCAGAGAAATTATGCTACTACTGAAAAAGAGTTCTTAGCAGTTGTGTTTGCATGTGATAAGTTTAGACCTTATATTGTTGATTCCAAAGTTACTATTCACACTGATCATGCTGCTATTAAATATCTTATGGAAAAGAAAGATGCTAAACCTAGACTCATTAGATGGGTTCTCTTGCTCCAAGAATTTGATTTGCATATTATTGATAGAAAGGGAGCTGAGAACC
>NW_021233618.1:0-918 GCF_002162155.2 Triticum dicoccoides | reverse complement strand
CTATCGATAGATGTTTTCTTCCCTGCAGGGGTGCACCAACTTACCCACCACGCTCGATTGACTCCGGCCGGACACACTTTCCAGGGTCATGCCCGGCCTCGGCCAAACAATACGCCGCAACCCGACCTAGACTTAACAGAGAGGTCAGCACGCCGGACTAAACCTATGCCCCCAGGGGTCATGGGCCATCTCCCCGGAAACTCCTGCACGTTGCGTACGCGGCCGGTGAGCAGACCTAGCTACCTCCTTCAACAAGGCAGGCGCTTGCGCAGTCCAACCCGGCGCGCGCCACTCAGTCGCTGACGTCTATTAAGCTTTGGCTGATGTATACGACGCAGAACGCCCATACTATGCCCACGTGATGGTTAGTGCTATCAGGCCAGAGGCCCCTCGGATCAAATATCCAAATCGTAGTGGATTAGGAACACGCGGTAACAAGCAGAGACTCACGAAAGAGGTGACCCCGTTGCCCCGTCTCGAGGACTTGCGGCAAGGGCTAAGAATGCCCAGCCACGCCTCGTAATTATCTCACGGGCACCTTCCAGGTCAACCCGTCTCCACATCACTTTCCAAGTAACAGTTGTAAAGTCCAAGTATCCGTGTGTCCAAACATCAAGAGGAAAACCCAAGGAATCACCCTCGGTGGGTTCCACTCAATGTAATCATCAAGGTGAACGTAGAGGAATCACCCTCGAGGTTCACACTTGAGGGGTTGCACGACAGAGTCGTATCGGAAGTGGTTAAAGAGGAAATCACCCTCGATGACCACGACCGAATAGCTACACTACAGGGTTAACATCAGAAGTGTTGTAGAGGTCTCACCCTCGGCACTCGATAGTATCCCAGTAGTGTCGAGCAACTAAGGGGAAAGTGATGTGCGGTGCCGGGGCCTGGTCTTCGATCCCGTTGATCGGGTCT
>NW_021233617.1:0-1207 GCF_002162155.2 Triticum dicoccoides | reverse complement strand
GTAGGCACGTGGCCGGGTAAACCGGGCGCCCGTTTGGTGTCACGGAACCCTGTTCACATCGTTTGGGGCTGTGAGCGAAACTCCGGCCGGATCTCCTCATGGATGGAACCCGAATAGGCGATAAACCTGGACTAGAGACTTGAGTGTTTAGGCAGGCCGTGGCCGACACCCACATTGGGCTTCCGCTTGAAGGTTGCCGAGTACATGTCGTGTAAACGGCGGTAAGTGGTGAGAGCGTGTGTGAAGAAGTACACCCCTGCAGGGTTAACATCATCTATTCGAATAGCCGTGTCCGCGGAAAAGGACTTCTGGGTTGCTTATATCAGTTCATAGACAAGTGAAAGTGGATACTCTAAAATACGCAAGATAAGCGTGAGTGCTATGGATGGCGTTCTCGTAGGGAGACAGGAGCGGATCCATAGTGGTGTATTGATATGGTGAATATGTGGACTCGTGTGCGCCACCTCAAAGAGTTACATTGCAGTCGTAGTTCAGGATAGCCACCGAGTCAAAGCTGGCTTGCTGCAGTTAAACCCCACCACCCCTTTGTTGATAATGATGCATATGTAGTTAGTTCTGATGTAAGTCTTGCTGGGTACATTTGTACTCACGTTTGCCTATTTTATGTTTTTGCAGAGAGACTTCAGTCTCACTAGTAGTTCCGCTTGGACTTCGACGTTTAGCTTGTTACCTCAGCTACGATCTTGTGCCCTCGGCAGGATCTGTTAGATAGTCAGGCTTTCAAGCCTTTTTCATTTATAGGTGTCTGTACTCAGACATGATAGCTTCCGCTTGTGCTTTGATTTGTATGCTCTGATTGTTGGGTCATGAGACCCATGCTTGTAATGTCTCGCTCCTCGGAGCCTATTGAATAAATTACTCGAGTCGTAGAGTCATTTTGTGATGCCATGTTGTATTTGCACATATCGAGCATATTGTGTGTATGTTATTGAAATGCTTGGTATGTGTGGGATCTGACCATCTAGTCGTTTATCTTTAGTAGCCTCTCTTACCGGGAAATGTCTCCTAGTGTTTCCACTGAGCCATGGTAGCTTGCTACTGCTCCGGAACACTTAGGCTGGCCGGCATGTGTCCTTCTTCGTTCCTGTGTCTGTCCCTTCGGGGAAATGTCACGCGATGAATACCGGAGTCCTGTTAGCCCGCTACAGCCCGGTTCACCGGAGTCCTGCTAGCCCAGTGCTACAGC
>NW_021233616.1:0-1717 GCF_002162155.2 Triticum dicoccoides | reverse complement strand
GCAAGGGGGCTGAAGCCGACGACCGCATACTTTCAGATTGAATATATATAATAAGACAGACACATGATATGTCTCCAACGTATCTATAATTTTTGATTGCTCCATGCTACTTTATCTACTGTTTTAGGCAATATTGGGCTTTATTATCCACTTTTATATTATTTTTGGGACTAACCTATTAACCGGAGGCCTAGCCCAGATTTGCTGTTTTATGCCTATTTCAGTGTTTCGAGGAAAAGGAATATCAGACGGAGTCAAAACGGAACGAAATCAACTGGAGAAGTTATTTTTGGAAGGAAACCCACCTAATGGACTTGGAGCCCATGTTAGAAGATATGGGAGGTGCTCATGAGGGTGGGGGCGCGCCCTCCGCCCCTGGGCATGCCCCCTGCCTCGTGGGGCCCCCGTACCTCCACCGACGTTCTCCCTGCACCCATATATACCTACATACCCTAAAACTTCCAGAACAAAATATAGATCGGGAGTTCTGCCGCCGCAAGCCTCTGTAGCCACCAAAAACCAATCGGGACCCTGTTCCGGCACCCTGCCGGAGGGGGATCCCATCACCGGAGGCCATCTTCATCCTCCCGGCGCTATCCATGACGAGTAGGGAGTAGTTCACCCTCAGGGCTGAGGGTATGTACCAGTAGCTATGTGTTTGATCTCTCTCTCTCGTGTTCTCTCTCATGTTCCTCTATGGCACGGTCTTGATGTATCCTGAGCTTTGCTATTGTAGTTGGATCTGATGATGTTTCTCCCCCTCTACTCTCTTGTGATGAATTGAGTTTCCCCTTTTGAAGTTATCTTATTGGATTGAGTCTTTTGTGAACACTTGATGTATGTCTAGCGTGGGATAACCGTGGTGACAATGGGTTATTCTATTGATCCACTTGATGTATGTTTTGGTGATCAACTTGCGGGTTTCGTGACACTTGGGAACCTATGCATAGGGGTTGGCACACGTTCTTGACTCTCCGGTAGAAACTTTGGGGCACTCTTTGAAGTACTTTTATGTTGGTTGGATGAAACTTAGATTGTGTGATGCATATCGTATAATCATGCCCACGGATACTTGAGGTGACAATGGAGTATCTAGGTGACATTAGGGTTTTGGTTGATTTGTATCTTAAGGTGTTATTCTAGTACGAACTCTTTTATAGATCGATCCGAATGAATAGCTTTGTTGAATGTTTCGTACCCGACCATAATCTCTACGTTTGTTCTCCGCTATTAGTGTCTTTGGAGTGACTCTTTGTTGCATGTTGAGGGATTGTCATATGTTCTATCTATGTTATTATTGTTGAGAGAACTTACACTAGTGAAAGTATGAACCCTAGGCCTTGTTTCCTGTCATTGCAATACCGTTTACACTCATGTTTATCACTTGTTACCTTTCTGTTTTTATTATTTCAGATTACAAAAACCTATATCTACTATCTATTTTGCACTTGTATCACCATCTCTTCGCCGAACTAGTGCACCTATACAATTTGCCATTGTATTGGGTGTGTTGGGGACACAAGAGACTTTTTGTTATTTGGTTGCAGGGTTGTTTGAGAGAGACCATCTTCATCCTACGCCTCCTACGGATTGATAAACCTTAGGTCATCCACTTGGGGGAAATTTGCCACTGTCCTACAAACCTGTGCACTTGCAGGACCAAAAACGTCTACAAGAAGAAGGTTGTGTAGTAGACATCAAGCTCTTTTCTGGCGCC